>NC_079447.1:41875335-42015335 GCF_903798145.1 Danio aesculapii | reverse complement strand
AAGAAGAAATACATTTTAGGTGAAGTGACGAGCAAATACGTTTTTCAATAATAAGGGAATCATTAATTCAATTCAAGTAGCCCTATTATAACATAAAATATAGTATTTCTGACCATTTTCTTTATTTCATGGATTTGAGTTAGGAATTACAGTATTGCAATACTACTTGGTATCAGGATACTTCAGCTGGTATAGTATTGTAAAATGAATTAATGGTATCGCGACAACCCTAGCATAGGTCACAGTATATAATAAAATAATGCTTCACCTATTTTAATAGACTTATTTTTATTAAAAAAATTTTACATTTAAATGATTTAAATTAAATTATATTGTTATCATATGTTATTATCCATATGTCAAAATGACAACGTGTTGGGAACTATGACGAAATCTAAATCACTATATTTTATTGGCTTATTCTATTTAGAGGCAATTTTACTCTCAAGAGCACAAAAATTATACAAATTTACAATAAAAAATGCTGGTAGCAAAATTTATATTTAACTTATAAACAAATTATTTATTTCAACTTTTTAAAATGTTCTCAAATAAAAATGATAAAAATAATAATGATAATATTCATAATAATAACAAACAATAATGTTGTCCTATTATTAAGCATATGATTTAGATTTTAAGTGTGATAATCCTTCAAAATATAATATACATTATGACATTTCATTCACAATTTCTTCAAAATAGACCATTATTACTTTTGGAATAATAACAATTTTTATTATATATTCATAATTTTTTATGTACATATTAATTTCATATAAATTCTTTATATGCATTTTAATGAAATAAAAACATTAAGCATTTATCATCTCTTTAAATTCTGTCAATTTTCCATTTAATGCAAACTCTACATAACTCTGTATCTATAACATAAAAAAAATCAATTAGTTACGTCAATCTATCTTTCTATGCATCCATCAACCCTTTTTTTTGATAACTTGAGTAAAACGATCTTGAAAAAGTTTGCAAAATCAAAGAGTACTTCAATTCAGAGCACAGTTGCTCTGGTTCAACTTGGGGTGTGGTGTGGCGAGCACGCCTGGCCTCTTAGGTGTTATTAAAAACAGCCAGGCAAGCACCAGTAATTTGCAGATGTTCCAGTGTACTTTCACAGCTTGATAAAAAACAAACAGAAGAAAACCGCACACTCTTTCAATTCCCCTTTTCTGCGAAACCCCCCTAGTGGGAAGACTCTCTTTCAGGCTTTGCTCTGTATGTATAATTCATACAAAAACGACATGGGGGCAATGTGTTTGTCTGGCCAGAAACCCAATTTCACTTCACACAAATCCACAGCATAGTCCATTTAGTCCATTTGAAAGCATTCCCCCTTCCTGAGAACGCATATTATAGTAGGGATAAACATAATTCCCTGGTAACTGCAAAGGTTTGGGCCACATAAAGAATGTGAAGTAATACGCCTCCATCTAGGCCATTCCCCGGCTCCTGTTTATTTAACCTCTTGCTCTTTTTTTTCTGCTGGAAGTAATGTGATTGATGCTGTAACGGTGTGAAAAGGAGGTGGCATTTGCACAAATCTGCCCTTTGTTCATTGATGCTCATACCGGTATTTGGAGATTATAAAATGGACAATATTTCAGCACAGCCGCATGAATCTCTGGAGTGGCTGAATATTGATGCTCCTGCGCAGAGCAGGATCATTCATTTAGAAATGATCACCACAAACTGTTAAGGTATAGGTACAGTACTTGACAGAGACTTAAACCTCAACAGAGAGCCAGGATCTTCAATGAGCGGATGCCATATTTCATCTTGCACAGTCCAAAAATTAAATAAAATGAAATGAAATGGTGTATCCGATCTTTTTAAGACCTTTGCTGCTAACTAATGCCTATAAATGTATAATAATAATAATAATAATTAAAAAAAATTGTTAACACAAAATTTCCAACAAGAAGATAATGTGGAGTGCTAAATAATAATGTGTACACAAAGCCCTAATGTGAGATTTGATTAGAATTTAAAACTATACCAAATAAACTTACTTACTTTTACTCCCAGGGCCATTTATATCGAAGTTGATATTTAGCCGCAGCATGTTAGGGTTTCATAACATCTAATTTTTACTAGTGAATGGACCAGGACATTCACTTCGGACAATTTTAGCTTACGCAATTCACCTATAGCGCATGGACTTGTCTTTGGACTTGTGGGGGAAACTGGAGCACCCTGAAGAAACCCACGTGATTATGGGGAGAACATGCAAACTCCACACAAAAATGCCAACTGATCCAGCCAGGGCTTAAACCAGCGAATGCAAAAAAATATTATATTGCATTTGTGGACAGTATACACAATATAAGGTATTCTAAACGTAAAAACAAAACATCTACAATAGTCTAGTAATCAGGGGTGTGACTTCACAAGACAAGACACGGGATTGGCTTTACGAGAACGAGACAAGATTTTTACACAATTTTTAACAAATCTTCAGTGATGAAATGTATGAATGGAATTATTATTGACCTGAAAAAAGTGATCACAAATTGCAAAACTATTTAGGTGCTTTTTAAAATAAACTTGTAATAAATGTTATTTTATTTCTATTTTAATGAATTCTACACAAAAATAACATGCAAAAAAATTAAAATTATGTAAATGGAAAATAGTCTTTTATTTTTAATTTTAAATGTTAGCAAAATATTTGCTAATATATGAATGGAAAATAGATTTTTTATTCAACTGAAAAAAAAGCAAAACAATTTAGGTTTACTGACTGGCTTCTCTCCTGTACAGTTTCACATGAGAAATTTAACTCCTTTCCACGAATTGAATTAAAAAAAATGTAATTTGAAGTAAGGACTGATAAGAGAGAGTTGTTTTAATGTAATTTGATAATTAAAAAAAACAAAAAAAAAACATAACGGACAGCACAAACGTGTCTCCAGCAGTGTGTGTGTGGGTGTGTGTGTGTGTGTGTGCGTGTGAGTGCTTTGAGATGCGGTTCTTTACTTTCTCAGTAGGTGCAGAAAATAGTGTCAAACAGCTGTGTGTGTATTGCTTAAAAATGCGGCAAAAAGTCACAATGTTAATAGTTTGATTCAGGTGTTTACATGTCTGTACTCTGTACTTCAGTAATGTGACTAAAATGGGAACACTCCACATCTTAATTCCATTTGTGTTCACGACGATTATGACTTTAAGCATATCTGAAGTGCTATGTCAATCCATGGACTCGAGCCATAATGTGTGTGACTGCAGTTGTAGCCTCTGTTGGATGTGGTAGCTGCTGAAAAAAAAAAAAAAAGCGGTTGCGACAGCCTGGGTTGCCAGGTGTGTCCAAAGCACCTGATTTGCGCTTCAAATCCAATCCTGCCTCTAATCTTCAATGCTAATTTCACCCTCATGCTCCATCATAACACCACAACTCACGAGACAACTTTTCACCGATTTAATCTGTGTAAAGTCTAAATACACTTGTAGGGTTTCATTTCTTTTAGTATTTTGTAGAATTTGTTTTGACGTATTGTAGAATTTTAATACTGGCAGCACAGCTCTAAAAATGCTTAAAAACGACATTCTTAGAAATAAAGGACATAAAAGAACTGCTTTAGCTTCTTTAAAGAACCTTTTAGTGAACAGTTCTTAAAAGAAATGGATCATTTGAATGTGAAAACCCTTTCCTCTTTAAATATGGTCACAGAACTATTCATGCTAAAAAACAACGCTTGTTTTTAAAAGTGCATTCCAATAAAACCGGATTCATTTAAAAAAAAAGAAAGAAAAACATCTCCTGAGCCTTTTCTTGAGCTCATCCCTGATTATAAAGACACTGTGTACACATAAGAATCAGCCATGCAGAAATGCAGCTCGACACTTCCGACCGAAATGCAGTTCCTCCATGCAAACACTACTGTAAACACTGCTTCAGTATCGGTACACGGTTCCCTCTGGGGTCTTCACAGGCTGCCATCTTGCTGAGTGCTCTTCTTCCATCATGGCACAGCTAGTGAATGGTGATTATGTTTCTTTCCAAGACCATCCACACACTGGGGAGCTTGTAGATCCGAGGCAAGAGGGTTTACCTGGTCTCAGGCCCAGTGAGGGAGCTCTGATCTGGGCATGTGGAGAGCCAGCCAGACCCTGTTCTTCACATGGGAGTCAAGGCCAAGATAAATCTTCCACTGCCTGGAACCACAATACTCCCACTCTGCGAGGGCCGCTGGGAACCAGCGTACAATCAACAAACACAGGTGTGCGATAATTAGGGCCTGTCGACTCCAATGTCGAAACGGACTCTTGTACCCTTGCGTCAGTTGCAGGAAACCCTTGCATGAACAGAGTCAACTGGGATTGCTAACCCTGAGAGTCCTTACAGAGGATGCAAGAAGCATGGTGCAGTGATTTGTGTCATGAGTGTCAACAGCAAAGTCAGCAATCGCATACAGTACAGCGCATAACTTCCCCTCAAGGGTGTGAAATCACAGGAATACTGCCCAAATAATACCGTGCATTGATTGTGAAACATTGACAATGATGAGGAAATGAGAGGTGTAAGGATGCATTGATTTTAGAGTAGAGATGTCATAAAAATGCATCTTTACATTTTTGTTTCTCAAGGTTGTTTTATCATAGCATTAAAAACATCTAGGTGTTTGTTATACAAAATAATTTATCATGTTATTATTCAGTCTCTCTTGAAAACATTCTATTTAAATGGCTGTTACATTTGCTGGAAACACAAGGGATTTGAAAAAATTGCTGTGATACGTTCTTAAAGAGCCATGTGTTTTTTGGGTGAGGCAGAAAAAAACGGAAAGAGCGCAACCACAATAACTTCAGTAGTGTTCAGTAGTAACTATTTTTTTTTTTACACAAGAACAATTTTTCACTTATTGCATAGGATGCTGCATCTAATTCAACTGCCAATGATAAACATTTGCTTTAGGTAACAACACCACCAAATACTAAATAAAAACTTGAATACACTGATATTTTAATAAAAGTTATTTTGGTTTCTCCACAATGTTATTGCGCATTAAACTAGTACATAGGAACATAGGAACTATCTATTGATTTATACAAAAAAAAAAAAACATTAATAAAATACAAAAATTAATTAATAATATAATAGACCAAGACTGACATGCAATGCATTGAACACCTGAAATGTCTTTTCAGCAATTTATAAAAATACTGCATAGGAACAATCTATTGATTTATACAAATATAAACCATTAATAATAATAATAATGTAATAATTAATTAATCATATATCAATAATATAATAAACTTGCACTAAATGTGCTTGTGAATTTTATTTATTTATTTTTATTTTTTTGATGTTCTCTCACAGATGGAAAGAGAACAGAATATTTGTACCCAAGTTTAATACAATTACACTGCTAAAATAATACAAGTTTTAGTAAATAATACTAATATTTTACAAATTACTCTTTTAAAAAACTACTCTGAGTACTAGTTAATTACTTTTGAAAAAAAATCTGATTTTCATTATGGCCCGTTTTAAGTATAAAATTATTCAAATGGTTTAATTGCTTAAATCACAAGGCTACATATAGGAATTTGCACTAACAACATATAGTCAATTTTTCTTTTCATGACAATTAATCTTTTTTTATAGCACTGGCAAAACTACCACATACTTTTAAGGCCACAGAGACACTTTTTGTCCATTTTTAAACAATACTTTCAAGCTTTGAAATGTTTAATTAAAGTATATGATGAAAAGATTTAAATTTGGGGTTTTATTACTGAAATAATTTTACAAAAAAGACAAGAAAACGGTCAGTAAAAAAATAACAAAACAAATGACTTCCTTTCACTTGAGGTGTTTGAAATATGACAACACTACATTTATCGAAGCAGTGTTTTAATATTGTTTATTTTGATAAATGTAACGGATTGCTTTGACCTGTAATGCCTGCACAATAGTGATGCTTTAAGACAGATCAGGATACAGCTATTATGTATAAATCACATAAATACCTGATCCAGAAACATTTCTAGCATAATTTTTTTGTCGTGAAGATATAAAAAAGTTCCACCTTTGCTAAAAGTTCTGGTGGGCTAAGTTTCACTTCACCAAAAAAGTCCGTTAGCATTGTCACTGGTCATGCATCGATGTAATTCTTAAAGAGCCCATATTATGGGTTTTTGAAAATGCCCTTCCATGTAGTGTGTAACATAGCTACTCTCGCCCCCCAAACCACCCCACCACCACCCAACCGCCCCGTCCCCTTCCTCCCGCCCCCTGAGTGTCCACGCCCCACCGGTTCAGAACCACTGCTCTAAGACAGAAAAACCTTCGGCTATAGCTTTAAATCTATTTAATGCAAAAACGCACAAAAAACATATATATATATATATATATATATATAAAAATCAAAATCAAAATTGTGATTGCGCTTGTGCACATACGCATTTAGTGTAACACCACTTTTACTTTCATGATTTTACTTGAACATATCAAACAAAGGAAACTCACACAAGGATTTTTTTCTGCTCACAATACTTGTATTATAGGCTCATTCACTACATTCATGCTTCCTTACATAGTTAATGCTTTTGTTTTATTCCATTATGATGAGCACTGCCCTTTCTACTTCAACCAGCCATTCTAGTTTCTGTCCTAATACTCTAATAAAACACTGCTAGTCTGTACATGCCCCTAAAAAAAAGAGAAGAAAATATTAAGACTAATGAAACGCCCTACTGTATATACATAGGTTTTGACAGCCTACTGTACATCACATCTGACAAAAAAAGGAAGTCAGTTACATGGATTAAAAAACCCCAACAGTTAGTCATCAGGCCCTGACAAACGATGAGGAAAATATAATAGCATGCATGATAATCATCATCCTCACTAGACCAGTTCATCCACCATGGGACTGTGACTCAAACTGAAGTTAAATGGAGCTTTTATCTTACACAAGAATAAAAGCAACCTGCATAAGATGGTTATAGTAATGCACAGCAATAGCATGCTCATAGGAACTTAAAACTGAGTGTCAAAAACAAAGACTAGAGATTACGTCAGAGGACTAGGTAAAACACATTCTCTGAATGTAAAAAAAAAAAACTGCATCACTAAGTGTTACAAGAGCTAAAAATAGCAAAGTCACTTCAAGTCCATTTATTCTGCTATTCCTGGAGTATTATTGACTGACCTGGCTTCAATATGCTGACACGCATTACTTACTAAGGTCTCTGTAGATGTCAGAGTGAAACTTTGAGGTCTGTTCTCATGAAGGTAATCAGCAAGAACTACCATAAGAGATACAGATAATCCAAAGATATCAGTTAAAGTAAGACCTGTGATTTCACAAGAATCTTGTAAATTGTGTAGATAATAGATAGTAATAACTGGTATCATAGGGCTGGCCGATTAATCATAATGAAACTGCATATGCAATCGAGCAACGATGCGATTGTCATGTACATCTAAGCGGCAACCTCCCGCTCTCCCTCGTGAAGCAAATACGGAAGTAACTGAAACTGCAATTCATCAAATGGCGCTATTCCTGGCTCCACAATACAGCAGATTTCTATTGAGCCTAATGTTAAAATGGCCAAATTTACAGCAGAAAAAAGGGTGTTTACAGCTTGCTCAAAAGGATGATTTTGGTGTATATAGCTAATATTGCCCTTCATGACAACTATAAGGTGGGTGAATTTCTTTAGAACTCATCCGTTTCGTTTATATTTAGTTTTATTAAGTCTGCATAATTATGGGCGGGGCCACTTAAGTGACAGCTAGGTCTCGCTGGTCACTGTCACTTCAACCTCAGCTGATTCCAGCTGATTAGCTGCTGAACTTGGCATATACATCGTATTTTGTTTTGTTTTATGTAGCTTTACACAGTTGTAATTGCATTTTGGAATTATTTCTTACAATTATCAGATGATATGGCATGCTGTGTGCACTTAATTGTGCTTACAAACCATTTATGTGGCCTCCATTTCCCAAGTGAGCGAAATTATATACTTCTATACCATCTCTATAAATGTATTTGTTTTATTTAAGATGATTTATCATTTATTTGATAAATTTATACAGTCTACGTGTACATCTTGTCCATGGTTGTGTGATCAGTACTAAATCTAAAAAACTCACAGTCCCTGGAAATCCACATAGCACTGCACTATAAATAGAAAACTTAACTGTTTTGATTCAGTCTAATACTGATTTTAGTCTTTGATTCTGTCTTATAAATCACACGACTACGGAATCGTCTCACAGAAGAATTTATTTCAAACCCTCGACAGTTATCGCAGTTATATAGTAGGTTTGAAGTAAAAACATGTTAATAAATGTGGTATTTTCAGTATTTACTACACAAAAGCAGGAGTCATTTTCACAGAATGATTATAATGATGTCAATGTCATTATCATCCACTTAAATTGATTTCAACTCTGAAAGTTATTATACGTTGTCAGTGTTCTACAGCTCTGTATTAAATGCTGCTCCATCTACAAGCATGTGCTGGATGTGTAAATTTAAATTAGCATGAAAATCACCTTCGATTAATCAGCCTGCCCTATGATACCATAAAAAGATTTGCAGGTTGGGATAGCAGCATTCAATTCTAGCAATACCATTTCAGGTCACTTACTTCACTGTTCTACTAAAAACCAACACAGACGTTGAGTATCATATTCCTCTTTTAAGCTACACTTCTGCTTATTTGAAGGTGTGTTACAGTTGGGTGATTCTACAAGACTTTTGTCTGTAGACCCTTAAAGGAAATAAATTATAATGAAAAATTAGACTACTTACTCAGTTTTTCGTCGCTCCTTGTTGTCGAATATCTCATTTAAGTTAATGAGTTTTTGGCCCAGAAATTTGTCCAGTCCCACCAACGACCGGTGCATTACTGTGAGGCACAGCTCATAAACCTCTGGATTGCTCTCCATTAGCAGCCCTGGAAGCTCAAATGAAGCCTCTTCCCTCCACGCTGGGTTGAGGGTCTTCTCTGCCACCGATGTGGAGTACTTCTCTTTACCCAGCTGGATGATTGTGTAGGCATCATTGGTGCCATTCTTGCCCTTTGGTTGCAGGTCTGTGGCTTGAAGAACAGTGGCTTGGACATGAGTCGGAAACCACTTTTGCGACTGTTCACCCAATGACATGATGAATTCAAGTGTAAAACTATGGATTTTGGTGTGAAGTGATAAAGAGTAGAACTTTAGTTTGGCATTGGCATTTTTTTCTGTAGCTTCCAATTAACAAGAAATGAGCGACCGAGAGGTAATACAAACTGAAAGTTGTTCAATGGCATGTGAAGAGCATATTTAGCATTACAGTCACATCTATTACTGGAGTAGGTAATAATTTTGTGTCACTCCGCAAACACTCCACATTCACCCCGCTTCAACTTAGGTCACCTACAACCAAAGACAAAAGACAGAAAATAGTGTGAAAAAAATAATATTACATTAGATTTATACTTTTTAACATATTGTTAATTCATAAAAAATATAAATATTACTTTATATTATTACAACTATGTTGTAATATTAGAATTGGATTTATGTTTAGGAAACCATTTAATATGTGGAGATTGCCTTAAGATAAAACATAGAAAAAGAGAGACAAAAAACACCTAAATAAAATCAACAGACAATAAATAAAAGAACAAAGGGTGCATTTAGGGCTGGTCCGATAAAAAAATATTATATCGAATCATGATAAAATGCATCAATAACAATGATAAGCTCTGGACTTTTTTTACTCTATCAGTGCTTCCCACGCATTGACTTTACTTGGGCGGGCCGCCCAGGTATATTAACGGCCACCCAAGTAGGCTATTAGAGACACATTTTTTTTTACTATTATTATCATCCTTTTACACTTTTTTTGTATCCACCCCATATAACCAAACATCCGCGATTGATTTACTAGTAGAAAATCTTCTCTCGTTTACCCGTTTCGTTCTGTGTGTGAGAGACCTGTCAACACTCGCTGACAGTCTCACTTGCTTTGCAGACCCACAGAGACATGCTTTTTGGGACTAGAAAAAGATCCCAGAAAAAGATCGCCCGGCCCAGGTTTCTAAACCTCCTAAAATGTCCAGGATTCAGCTTTTGCTTTCGTCTCCTAAAGCTTGTATGGGTTTTTGCATTACTCTTTTATTAAAGACTACTTTCCGCTTGCTTCACAGCTGATATCGCGCACAGTCGTGACTCGAGAGGCCGAGAGTAAAAATAAATGACAGACTAATTAATCTAAACGATGCAGAAAAACTTTTCTAAATGCTCAGAGAGGACAAAACGACTAGTCTAAACTGGCTGCAAAATATATATGTATTAGTGGATAATCACCGCATTTGCCTTATTTAAATAATACTCATTTTAATCTTGTAATTATGATATGTTTTAAGAGATATTGTCTGTTTTTATTCCTTTTTCTGTCATTTATTGATTATTTTATTAATTTGATGATGTTAATATATTACACAGGCTATTTTATATACACATCTATATTGCTTTGGCATTCAAGTTTGCTTTGAACTTAAAAGAGAGAGAAGCAGATTTTACCTGTCAGTGGGTGCACACGGCTCCTGAATAGCATAAAAGTAAGAGAAATAGTGGATTTCTTTTTTGCATTTCAACAGTCTTTTTTTTACTTTAACCAACTGAAAAGAAGCAGTGTAAAACAGTGTCATAATAAAATAAAATTATTAAAAATTAAATTATGTTTTGTTTGTCGCATATAGTTAACTATTATTGTGATGTGGGTAAATGGTGTGTTTTAACCCGGCTACCATATCAAACCTATGGGAAGCACTGTCTATATTGACCTAAGAGCCAATCACACAGCAGAACTGTGCAACAATAGGCCTGGGCCAATAAACGATATCATATTTAATCGTGATAAAATGCATGTCGATAACGAGGATAAGCTCTGGACGTTTTTACTCGATATTGATCAATGCAAAGAGCCGATCACACAGCAGACATATGCAACAACAGGAATCACATCACCCAGTATTGTTTAGCGAGCTCGATTCACTCCCGCCAGCAGTATTAGCTGTTTAACTATTGCTTATTTTAATGATGAATATTTTTACAATTTTAATTAAAACATTTATTTAAATTCTGTAAATGTTTATTTTTAGAAAATGCAATAAGTATTTTTGTTTGTGTACTGTATATATGCTGTCAATGACAGTTCGTCAGAATATTATATTTTACATTGTATATCATAAGTATATTATAGAAAATTGGAATCTCCAAAAACAAATCAAAGTAATGCGTCAACTGTTTTTGTTAATAAACAATACTTTAATATGTTATTTAATGAAGCGTCTAATCTTTGTGGCTTTAGTCATTGTTGGGGTACTCTTTTAAAGCTGGAACCATTAACAACTTCCATCGAAATATTAAAATTAGTCAATATGAAAAAGAATTATTGAGATTGCATTATTGCAATATTGTCCAGCCCTATGCAACAACGAGAATCTAAAGTGTGTTCATATTAGAGATGTATCGAATTTTCGGTGGCTGAAAATGTGTTATGCCATTTAATGGAACCTCCAGTTTTTGTGACTTCAGTCATTGTTGGGGTACTCTTTTAAATCTGAAGGCATTAACAACTTATATCGATATATATATTGTTATCTTTAATATGGAAAATCCTCTGATGATAAGTAAATACATAAAACACAACAATAACACAAGGAAAAAGCAGAGTACATCCAACAAACAATTGAGACATAATATACAACACACATACATAAATCTAAGACTATACAGCAATCAATAATTCAAATAAAATGTATTTCTCCACATTGTGCACATGAAGTTATTGTGAAAATCAAATAGACTTAAATTATGTCGCCACTCATATATACATACACAGAAGTATATACTAGTAAAACATATACACAATTTCAGACAAATAACGCTAAATGTGTGACAGCCATCTATAAACAACTATTAGTAGTGTAGCTTTGTAGTGTAAATTGTACAGGGTCTATAATATGACATTTAAAGAACTGGCAAATTATAAGAGATACATGATTTATTTACTTTTATACTAAGGATTTTTTTTACCACCACCACCACCACCACCACCACCACCACCACATCATCATCATCATCATCATCATCATCATCATCTTCTTCATGGTCCCAACCATGCGATCTCCTCTTATTTAAATGATCGTATATGACAGAAAAGCACCGGTGATGCTCGGCTAGCTGCATTACCCAGTATCAGTGGTGCTGTCAAACACTCATTCAGCACAATGCTCTGATATTTACCTGTGAAGCATCTTTCTCGAGCACAGCGAGCGACCCCACAGCACGTGTGAAGAGCGCTACAGCGAAACCCTTTCAGTTCTCCACATCTGCGGTGAATGTAAATTAATAACTTACTCTAGTCGACACTAATTCATCTTAAACAAATGTGTGGTATTCCACATCAGCCCTGCTCTCGACTTCCTGCTTCCTCATTTCCGCCGATGCGGTCACGGGTCGAAGTGCAGACTCCTCCTCTGTTGCCGTGGATTTGATAAGCGCTGTTCCCGGGATTCCGGTGACTAGGCTGAGAAGCAGTTTGAGCAGAACGCTTTGCTTTTGTTTTCAACCCGGTCAAGAGTTAGAAAAAGGACAAATGTTGTAATAATTTTTATAATAGGTAAAAATAAATATCTGCATTACCAGTCAAACGTTTGGGAAACTTGGAAATATTAAAATGGTCCTATGTATATATATAATTAACGCGTGTTGGCTTTAATATATATATATATATATATATATATATATATATATATATATATATATATATATATATATATATATATATATATATATATATATATATATATATATAAATATATATATATATATATATATATATATATATATATATATATATATATATATATATATATATATATATATATATATATATATATTAAGGACCATTTATATATTTATATATTTACATATATATTTAATGATTTGAACTAAATCTCTTCTGCTCATCAAGTATGCATTCACTCCAAAGTATAACAAAACAGAAATATTAAAAGATCGTTTTATTGGAACATTTCCCTTTTAATTATGTTTTTATGGTACTTTTATAAATACCATGTTCGAAATAACAGTTATAATTTCACATATACAATATTTTGAAACATTCAACAATTTTGATTCATTTAACGTGTCTTTGATTATTAAAATTATTTGAGAAATTATAATAATATGACATTGGGGTGTTTATGTTGAATATTCATCTCTGAATCACAGGAATAAATTACATTTATTCTATAAAATTACAATTAATCCGAATTGAAGAAAAAAAAAAATTCGTTCATTAATTTTCCTTCAGCTTTCCTTCAGCTTATATACTGTAGTCATTAGCCTTTATTCATAAGATTGAGGATGCCCTTTCATCTGCAACTCAGTACTGGGAAACACCCACACACACTCAGATACACTTATTCACTATGGCCAATTTAGTTTATTCAATTCACCTATAGCACATGTCTTTGGACTGTGGGGGGAATCGGAGCACCTGGAGGAAACCCATGCTAACACAGGGAAAACATGAAAACTCAACACAGAAATGCCAACTGG
Organism: Danio aesculapii; assembly: GCF_903798145.1. Lineage (NCBI taxonomy): Eukaryota > Metazoa > Chordata > Actinopteri > Cypriniformes > Danionidae > Danio > Danio aesculapii. Next base: position 42,001,741 of record NC_079447.1, on the reverse strand, counting down.
CACAGTCGGGACTCGAACCACTGACATTCTTGTCATGAGGCGACAGTGCAAACCACTGAGGCACCTCACCCCAGAAAAATAATAATAATTTTAAAAAATCACAATATTACAATTAATTTGTTGTGTTTTTGATCAAATAAATGCAGGCTTTATTTTTTTCCCTAATTACTCTAGTAGTAACAAAAATGTCAAAATATGGATAACATGTTCCATCATCATAATGTTAAAATACATATTGTTACATCTTAAAACGGGGTGCCCAAACTTTTTCTTATAAAGGGACAAAAACCAAACTTGATTGAGGCTAGTGGGCCTAAGGTCAATATTAGTTGCTTTGGGTAATTTCCTAATTTATTTTATAATATTTAAAAAACTATAACTAATACAGATTCTTTTTTAAATTTTATTTTTTACAATTATAATGAATTTGTTACAGTAAAATCAAAAACGATCTCATGTATAACAGAATGGAGTTACACTAGTTTTTGCCTTGATTTGCTTACCGATGTTTTCTGCATAGTCCTCTATCCGTCAATTGACATTAATTACAAAAAAAAAAATCAGATACATATACAACAATTATTTGAAACATGCTTTTCTGTTAGCTCAGCAATAAACCAAACAAAAAAAAGGTTACGTCAAATTGGAAAAGACCATCTCTTTTAAAGGCATTCGTCATAACCGGGATGGTAGGCCAAATCAAAAGTTACAATGGGCCAACTTTGGCCTGCGGACCCTACTTTAGACATATCTGGCTTTTAATGTCATGAAATGATTTTATGCCTAACAAGATTTTTTTGATGTACTCTTAAGTAAATCTAAATGAAATGGTAGTGGGCACTAAATGTATGATAATCATTATTTTTAATCTAATAGACAGAGAGCATTTATGTTTCATTTGATTAAGCTTGAAAACCTGATTTTCTGTAATAAGCTTCATCAAAGATTAGAAAACAAATCAAATTATTAGGATTACCTCTGAATATTCTGTCCCATCCTCAGCCTATCAGAGATTCATACAATGTCCACCCTTGTAGACAGTAAAGTCAATAAATGTCTATTGAGGGCTCTTGACTAAACTAAACAGACCAAACATGTTAGCATAATGCCTGCCAATGTTCTTGAGTTAGGACATTGAAGTACTGATAAGAGATACATTTAAATACAGACGTGTGTGTGTGTGTGTGTGTGTCATCCACTTGACAGGTAGATCTTAACCAAACACACCTGCTCTTTTATTTGATTCTCTTACTGTCACCTTATCCCCATCATCCTGCCATAACCGCAGAGTGTTGTGTACATACCAGAGTCAGAGGCATGAGTCTGGCACATTTGTCACACATAGATTATAACTCTTATCTGGAGTGTATCTCAGGATGAAAATGGGCCTGGTGTGGTGAAATATTAGGTCATATAAAATGCATTTAAGACAGCTTAAACTGAGGAGAGGCCCTTGCCTGTGCCATTTCTAGTTAAGCCTCATTGCAAACACCAGGAAGCAGCTGAGGAATCGGAGCGGAAGATCATCTCGTCTAGCGTACAAATATTAGGCTGCAGAGTGTTTACAAGCAAGTAAAGAGCAAACGCAGCTCACTCAAACTCTATAAAAAAACGTTGCCTACAATTAGTTTTTTTGGAATCATCTTAACTTTTCGAGTAATCTCAACTTTAACATGAATTAACGTACAATCCTTTGTTGTCATGACGTTTTGTCATATTCATTTTTTACAGTGCGTATTATATGAAAGGGCGTCACAGTTCGTGTGGGTTTCCTTAGGGTGCTCCAGTTAAAGCACCCTTTAAAGAAAAGAAAATGAATGAATGATTATATGAAAGTAGGCATGTTCAGATAAGTTATTGAATTATTCACTCAACCTATTCATTTAAAAAACAGTATGGAAGTAGGCTTATTAAGATGCAGAGTGTTTACATGTAACTCCCATATCTTGACTTAATCTCCAAACATCAACTTTGTTATCCACCTTCTAACAATTTTATATAATAAAATGCCAAAAAAGAGAGAATAATGTAAGTATAAAAACATCACTACCACGTGTTGCAACAGTTCTGCTGTGGCTTTTTTAATCTATTTTTGTTGGCGGAGCAAAAACAGACAAAGCATAGACAGATAGGAAAGACGTTTTGTTTTTTTCAACTTCGTACCATAAATTCAGTTCTCAATTTTACACTCTTCACTTTTACAGAATCTCATGGGGTGGAAGAGGCTCACGGCTGTAAAGAGACACCACCAGGGGTCATGACACCAATCCTTAATTTGACAATTTGTTAGACACTTTCATGTATTACCTTCTAAGACCATAATACGCCTGTGCGCCTCTGGAGTGGGATAAAAACATGAAAGGCTCTTACATTCCAACCTCACCTGCTTCCTTTTATTGTTCTCCTCTGATAGAGTATATAAAGGAAAAAAATCCATCAAGTCATAAATTAGCCCAGAGTAACGTATGGCCTCAGTCCACTTTTCCAGAGGAATGATGTTGTAGCCCATAAACTGTCCAATATTCAACAGGACCCTGTATTGCATATCAGCAAAGGCCCACGTGTTGGCCTGTATTAGGCATCATCTTTATGGGCCTGAATCCTCTGTAAGGTCTCTCGCCACGGTCAGACAGCTGGTTCTGCTTTAGAGCCCTTTCTTCAACACTATATAGGTTGTTTTACATTTATTAAACACTTTTAAGCATCTCTGGCTGCAAGATTGCACATCTGTTAGCGCACGACAATATATATGCGAAGGGAGCACCAGAAGGTGAAGGGATGCCATTGTAACATCATAATGCTCTTCAGGTTTACGCTCGGGTTGCGAGATTGATTTAAAAGGCTGTGCTTTTAAGAGAGGACATGCAGATTACAGATGAAAATTTAATAATAAGAATAAAAAAAAGCAGGGGAGAGGAGCACAAATCACTGCCGGCGCTGCGCTCTGTGGAATGTTAGGGTGTGCGATGCGCTCTTGATATATAGATCTGCAGATGTGCATGTAGCCTGCGACGGTATTTTGGGGCTTGCAGCTGCCGAAAGGTCCATTGTGTGGAACAATACTTCAAGAGTGTTTATTTGAGTATCACTAAAGGCTATCACCTCTCACCCCTTTTCATAGCCGCGTTAAGTTAGGAAGTTGCACTTTGAGCATTGAGAAAACTTCTGAGGCCGAATCATGAATGTGATGGGTTTGAAAAAAATGGATTAACGTTGTCAAAGGAAACATTAAGATATTTAATGAGAGCACATTTATCTTATCTTATCTTGTGTCAGCACAAATTCTCTTCATGATGCAACTGTCTGCGAGTGTGTATTTTGTGCATGTTCATATTCTGTCTGAGGGATGTTGAGAGGATGGTAAGGTTAGCATATATTTTTAATGACTTCAATCAAATGACTGTATGCTAAACAACAAATTAAAACTTTAAGTAATATATTTTTTTCTATGTTTCATGGGTTTAGAGAAGTGAAAAATGCTTTACTGTATACTGACTCTTTACCCTTTGTTTAAAACCTGTTTGACTTTCTATTCTATTGAACACAATGGAAGATGTTTTGAAGAAAGATAGAAACCTGTAACCATTCATTTCCATTCCAAGTGGCACCTTCATATCAAAATTACATTAAAAAAACACATTAAAATGTCAAAACCTTAACATCCATTTAAGTATTATAATATATCAAATGTTTTATTCACCTGAAAGCTTCAATGACAACGTAAACTGGATTTTGTACCCCCACAATGCCTGTAAACAACCTTAATGTGAAAATGACATCAAATTGACATAGATTTTTGATGCGTTTGATGCCAATATTATGTCAATTTGATGTCATTTTGATATCAAGGCAGTCGCTTGACATCAATCGATTAGCATTTTTCACGTTTTTTTGTATGTGTGTGTGTTTTGATGTCATTTTGAAATTAATGCAGTCAATTGACAGCAAATTGATTAGCATTTATGTCATGTTTTTTTTGGATGTGTTTTCTGATGTTTTTTCGACATCAAGGTGCCCACTAATATTTGGTTTTCTATGACTGATAGTCATCTTGACTATGGAAGTCAGTGGTTACTTGCTTTTCAGGCCCGTAGCCAGCCTGGTGAAAGGGGTTTTCTCAACAGTTTTCTCATTTTCCATTTAATTATGAGATTTAAATTCTAGTGACGTTTTAAGCACTATTTTTGGCTGGATTTGCTTGTCGGGTGGTCATTGTAACCACGTTTTGATGTACCAAAAACATTTCCTAAAGATTTAGAATAAAGAAATATGAATGAATACTTTTTTTGGATAGCAACATTAGCCAAATTAGAATTTAAATTCATTTTAATATCGGCCACTTTTGGTGCTTCACCTCTTTTTTGTTTCAGGAATAATGTTCAAGATTTAGAATAAAAGTTACGTGTAAAAGGTTTTCTTTATTTAAAAACAATACAGTAGGTCAGTAGTGAAAGATGACTTCACTTATGTCAGATTCTTATGGTTTCTTGCACAGCTGGATGTTGAACTCATGAAAGATAATTGTTTGCATTAATCAAAACTGATTAGCTGAAGTCACACCAATGTGACGGTCAACAGAGGATTCGGCTTGGTCTTAAAGCCTTTTTTGATGGGTTATTTTCACTACTAATGATGGCATAGCAGTCAAAATAGGACAAATGAGCTTATGTATCTTGAACCTTTCTGAGTGACGGGTGGGTCTTTCAAACCACCCGAACTTCACATGGCTATGGACCTGCTTTTAGCTTTCTTCAAAATATCTTCTTTTGTGTTCTACAGAATGAAAAAAAAATGGTGAGTTATGGTTTGTCATTTTCAATAGGTGAACTATCCATTTAACTGGAAAAAATACATTAGTGACATCCTGAACTAAAACTTGCTAATAATGACAGAACATATCAATCAGCAAGGGCTTGTACAATCACAATAATAAAACATGAATAAATGTGTGTATTTTTACCAAAACTTGTCAAAATAATAAAAGCAAAATGTTATGCTTATTTAGAAAATAGCAATGTAGCATTTAGCATTTAATCCAGAGCATTGCCAACTAGCAAGCAAGTCATTACTAAAGGTAAACAAACTGTTGGTATGCTGTGAGATAAATGCAATGAAATAAACAAGTTATAGTGCATTCTCTCTGCATTCTACCGCATGAATAGAGAGCTGCTTTTGAACACTGTTCTGTATGCATGAGAGGATGTGCAAACCAGGGATATGACAAACAAATTAAACAAATGAGAGTGATTAAAACAGCTGGATCCACAAATGGCATGACCAATTCAGGGAATTACGGAGGCAAATGCATGCAATTATAGCAAATGAGGTACACCCACTTTGCGCGACTCAGATGTTGCATTAATTTAAATGGCCTGTTTCTGCTGTGCAATTCATATTACATTAAATTAGCAATAGGATCCCTTGTGTCCTGCTGTAATTTAGATGAAGTCTTCATAATGCTCTTCTCTCCAAAGCAAATCATTTGCAGTCAGAGTGCTTCATGTTGAAATCCTCAAATGGTACCGCATTTCATAATATTATTGGGAAATTTTGAAAGAACACATTGGAAAGGTTGGTTTTTAGTTGTTATGATGTTCTTATCTTTTGTTAAAGCTAATTTTGGCTTTCTGAGAAGTGATTTTGTAATTATTGGGAGATTGATTTATAGGTTTATTTGATTTATGGGCTTTTTTGAGAACAAAAAAGTGACGGTGAGAAGGAAATAGGAATAGATTCAAAAATAGCAAATGATATGAGATGAAAAATGCAAAAGAACTGAAAGAAAAATGCGGAAGCCTGCAGGTTATCTCAAGGATAATCACTAATTTGCCAATTCTTTCTGATTAAACATTTTTTTCTTAAATAAATCAAAAAAAAAAAAAAAAACACGATTAAATACTAAATGATTAAATACATTACTTTGATACATTTTTACAGTGTCAAGTTTACAGTTTATTGATTTAAAGGACCAAATCAAAGTGAGCTTTTATTTAATGATTCATTCATTCAAATGATAAAATATAATTCATTGGATCAAATTATTCAGTCAGATCAAGTCTTCACTTAATTATTCACTGATTCAAATGATCCAGTCTCTATGTCTATGATCAGCAAGTCAGCAAAGAAAGATACAATTGTGCAAAAGTAAGTTATACTGACAAGCTATCATTGTAAATGAAAATGATACTTACTTTTGGTTATGACTTTCAGTTGTTTCTGAATTAACAACATTGTGGTAAAAAACAAGTTATTCAACCCATGCAATTTCTGAATGTTTACATGATATATATGTTTTACTGTCAGAAATTTAGATTTAGATTAAATTAGATTTTTTTTGTTAGTTTTTTTAACTAAACATACTGCTACAACAACCCAAATAAATGGCCATGCACCATAAAACTTGTATGTGGGCATAGATTTCTTTTTAAAATGTCCTTAAAACACATGTTACTGTTTACAGGTGTCATCATATTTTGTTTTGAGTAAATTTTATTTACGAAGATATATTTTGCTACCACTTGTTCGCACACTTGAGTTGTCATTAATTATCAGTGTCTGACAAGTTTTAAGAGTCTTTAATAGTAATTAATTAAATAAAGCATTTTTATTCATCAGTACTTTTACTTTATAAATCAAGTATTTTTACACTGTAAAAAATGTCTGTTAATTAACAGTTTCCGTATTTTGTGATTTACAAGTGTTTTCATTTATTTATGGTTGTGAATTGCATTATGTGACATTGATTTCTGCTTTGTTGACTTTTGATGTTGAAAATTGAACAGTTTAACAAAGTTTTATGGACATTTTAGTAGTTTGAGATTTTGTATAATGTATAAGAAATAATATATAGAGAAATAAGTCTGTAAAATAACAGAAAATATACTACAAGCTTTATTACATTTATTACAAGCTTTTTGTGGTGTAATAAACAACACCAACCCAGACAACATTCCCTTTTTTGAACAATTCAATGTTAAAAGTTTTTGGAAGAATAATGCAAAAAGCCGTAATGCAAAAAGCATAAAAAAGCATTAAAAAATGGAGGAAAATAAAAACATGAATCACAAAACACAGAAAACTTTTAATTAACATAGATTTTTACAGCTTACTGTACACTCTCAATGTTGGGTTGAGACAGGAAGGTCATCCGCTGTGTAAAACAATTGCCAGCGAAATTGGTGGTTCATTCAACTGAAAAAAAAATGATGTATTAATAATAATAATTAATAATAATTTCTGACATTGTTATAGCACTTTTTCTGGACACTCAAAGCGCTTTACACATTGGGGGAATCTCCTCATCCACCACCAGTGTTCAGCATCCACGTGGATTATGCGACGGCAGCCATTTTGCACAAGACCGCACACCACACACCAGCTGATTGCTGGAGAGGAGACAGAGTGATGAAGCCAGTTATGATGTGGGGATGGTTAGGAGGCCATGATGGACAGAGGCCAGTGGGCAAATTTGGCCAGGATGTCAGGGTTAAACCCTTACTGTTTTTCGAAGGACAGCCAGGGAAATTTTAACAACCACAGAGAGTCGGGACCTCGGTTTAACATCTCCTCCGAAAGACGGCGCTCACTGAGCAGTATAGAGTCCCCTTCACTATACTGGGGCATTAGGACCCACACAGACTGCAGGTTGAGTGCCCCCTGCTGGCCTCACTAACACCCCTTCCGGCAGCAACCAAGTTTTTCCATGTGGTCTCCCATCCAGGTACTGACAGCCCTGCTTAGCTTCAGTGGGCGACCATGTGAGAGGTGCAGAGAGCTAACTGCCGGCAAATGTCAGCAAAATGTGCAATGTTTGCAACAATTTAAATGTGTTGAATTTACACAAGTAAATTTAATTTAATAATGTTCAACTTAATTTGTTTATTTAAATTCAGCCCAAATAAATTGTTTACAATGGCAAGGAATTGCGTAGAAAAACCAAAGGAAAACGAGAGAGTGAGTGAGTGAGTGAGTACTTTTAAATTTATGCTTTTTATTTATACTTTAACTTTAGTGAAATTGTAAAGGAGTGCTTAATTACAGGAGTAATATTTTATCAGCATATGTGCTATTCTTGTAGATTATTTGCATCCTCCATCCACCACTGGAACTACAGTATGTTTTCGATTGTAAAATCAAGTCTAAACGTCTCAGTTTTTTCCCCCCCAGTCATTCCATTCTAAATGAGTAAGTGAATGGTTCGCCTCTGCCATGTGTTCAGCAGCCAGGATGCTGAGAGATTGACAGAGCAATACTGAGCTCATGTCTTCAGGGGGCGAGAGAACAGGTGTCCCTCCTGCTGGAGTTTAAGAGAAGTCCCCTGTGCCCCAATGGAGAGAAAGAGAGAGAGAGAGAAAAGACCCACATGTGTGTGCCCCGCGGCTCCTCTTTCTCCCCCCCTTGTGTATGTATATATTAGAGTGATGGGGAGGTATGCAGTGCCATAGTTCAGACACATGCTAATGCGCTCCCACAAATAAGTTGGAAAATAGATGAAGGAGAAAAGCTTTGAAGGTGTTGTGTTGAAGTATGCGGGGGCTTTCTGAAAGTACCAACAAAAAATAGAGATATGTCCATATAATTATAGGTTATATTGACAGCTATTTTAAATATAACAAGCAGATGTCGTTGTAAAGGGTTGGGCTAGCAGTATTCATATTTGTAGAACATTATATTAATCATCTATTATGCTTTCAATGCAAATAGTGTAGGATTTATGCTAAACATTTTTCACAATTTGCAAGTAAATGTACAGATAATGATGAAGAAAGTGATACTAAATTAAAACTTTGAAGAAGAAAGGCTGAAGTATTATAATCAAATATTGTTTATTTACTTAAAAATTTAAAGTACATTATGTAATTTTAACCACTAGAGGGTGCGTATTCACAACAAACAAAGGCGTAGATTGATGATACTGTGACTGAGTGTGGTATCATGGGAGTTGTGCTCTTCATTATGACTACTGCAGAAATCATGTTCATGGCTGAGCTAAAGTATTTAAAACATTATGAAGCAAAGTAAGGCTGAAAGCTGTCGAAGAGCGAGTGCTGAAGCAATTGCTGATGAGAGACAAATGTGACATGGCACAAAAGAGGCAGAGCTTTTATTATTACGACTGCTTCTGATTCTTGAAGTCTTTGTCACGTGGGGAAGAAGTAGCACTGTTTTATCATACTAAATAAATTTAATTGTTCTGTTATAATGCTGCTCTCTGCTGTCTAATAAAACCCACAACATATTAAAGCATCTTTGGTGTTTCCCGGTTTTCTATGAAACCAAAGCAGTTTATGATGTCGTTAGCATGGCAACACTGGACATTTGTCACTAAATTATTCTTTATACATATTTATTGTCACTAAAACATTATTTATACGCTTATTACTTTGGATTTGTTTCAAAATTCTATCTATCTATCTATCTATCTATCTATCTATCTATCTATCTATCTATCTATCTATCTATCTATCTATCTATCTATCTATCTATCTATCTATCTATCTATCTATCTATCTATCTATCTATCTATCTATCTATCTATCTATCTATCTATGGTATTTATTGTACTTATTATAATACCTTATGTTTGAGCAACTGTAAAATCCTCAAACCCATCAACACGACTGATGAAAGCAGACATGTCCAGTCTATATCAAAGACATCTCTGTCAACAGAAGAGCAATGATGTGAGTTAATCTCTCAGTAAGATCTCTCTGTTGCCTTTTAGCATGTCAGTATTTCTAACGTTGATGATACACGTTGGGCAACTGAAGATCAGACGGAAACTGACTGAGACGTTTCACAAGCCAGAAATTCTGCTGGAATTGTACAATGCATCATTTCTGCCTTCATAGGAGATTTCAGACTGCATGTTATTGTTTTTCATATTTCAGAATATACACATGAAGAGTTCAGTGCCGTCTTAAATTTTCTTCTAAACTGAACATTTTTCTCAGGTAATTTCTTAGTAATTTCACTTTTATGGGAAAAGAAAAATTCTTTTTATTGCATTTAAAGTGAAATAACTGAAAATAAACATAGGTGGCTGAGAAAAACACTCATTTTAGAAGAAAATTTAAGACGACACTTACAGGTTTTTGCATCTCAACTCTTCACATGCTGTGTACAACTGTTTCTATATTACTGTCAATATAATATGAATGAATACTTTAATAATAATAATAATAATAATAATAATAATAATAATAATAATAATAATAATAATAAAAATACTACTAATAATAATAATTGTGTGATTATATGAGATATGAAATGTTTGATCAAGTATATTTTGAATGATAACTATAGTAAATAGGAAGGAATGACTGCATTCAGAGGCATCAGTAGTGACTTAGGGTGTTAAAACAGAATGAATTTTCTGATCATTTGACTTTTTTCATATTTTTTTTTTGATACATTTTGCTTTTTGAGAATATATATTTTTACACCATAGTTTTGATTTATTTTTAAGAACCTTGAGCAAAAGAAATAATGCAGAACTCCAAAAAAAAAAAAAAAAGATTTGACATTATATGTTGCTTTGGAAAACAAAACTAGTGATTACGTCTTTTTTTTTAATTCTTTTTTTTTCTATCAAATTAAATCTGAATAATTAAGCTTTCCATGGTTTTTTTAGGATAGAAAAAAAAATATTTGATACAATCTGACAGATACGAATATTGAGAAAATCATCTTTAAAGTTGATAAAATAAAGTGCTTAGCCATGCTAATAGTAATTTAATGTACAGTGTTTGTTGTAGGAATTGTACATATTATCCTCTGGAACTTGATCTTTAATTCATATTCTAATGATTTTTATGACCAATATTTTTTGTACAATTTAACACTTTTATTATGGTCCAGGGTCACATATAAGTTGCAGACAATACCTCTTATCTACTTGTTTTTTTAATTATATGTTATTAAAATACAAAAAAAAGTCTGAACATGTTGATGAACGTAGTCTATTGATATTGTATTAGTAAATTGGGCTGATCAAATGTATATGTGTGTTATAATGTGCATGTGTGTGTATTAGGTGTGTACACATATTTGTAGAAATCTGTCTGTGCAGTGGTTAAAACAGCATTTTATTTGGCTCGCACATGTACAGAACAAATACAGTGTTGTTTTAATCATTGCATAGGAAGAACTTACTTTGGAAATACAGTAGTTCTAGTTTTATTTTGATTTTACAGAAAATCTCAAGATCAATCTCAAGATCAATCTTTCAGTTTAGATGTTAGTTAGTTTAGAACTGTTTTAGTTTAGATGAACATCTCCTTCATCAAATACAAGGAGATTTGTATTACATTGTAATGTACAAGAAACAAAACCCAATGCTTCAAATTCTATGAGATTTATCAGGAAATGTATCCTGTTTTAACATCCTAACAATCACGTGAGATGTGAAATGTTCGTCAAAGTTTATTTTGTGCTATGTAGTGAATATGAAATGATGACGCCTCTGATCAAATGCTGTCATTACTTCATATTTACTATATTGCACAAAATAAAGTTGAATAAAAAATTTCATATCTCATATAATCACTCAGCATTTCAAATTGCAGTTCAGCAGATCACTAGAGAAATTAATCAATAGAGCATTTCTTTAAAATATTGCTAATATATTAGCATACATATTGTATGTATTTTATTTAGTGTTACTTGAACGAAGATTTTCATTTTGTCACGAGAACAAGTTATAAAAGACACTGTGTGAGTTATTAGATTTCAGCAAATAATTGTAGTAGAAATAAATTAATCTAAAAAAAGGGTGTAATGTAAAAACATGTAAAAATATGAAATATGAAATTTCCTTGTTTGCAATTTACATGTTTGCCCAGTTATGATGTTGATTAAGAACACTGTCAAAAATGAACATAGCTCTGTTGTCACAGTTTTTCTCAGTCACTTTGGTGCATTTCTTACAACACTATTTACATTTGCACAACAGGTAATGCATTTCTCATAACAATTAGTCATTTGTGCACATCATAGTAGCAGTTTTTCATTCCGTCCAACAAATTGCAAATGCTTTTGGACAGGCATCAATTACTTTCATCCAACTCTCTGCTGTTTTATAACATTATCATTTGCTTATGTCATGTCAGTCAAAATTAACTAAACTTGTGAATGCTGAATAGTCATTCTAAATTAAACTAATAGTCCTCATTTCATTACTTGAGTCATTACATACAAAAATGTTGAACTAGATGTCAAAATCTGTCAAACAAATTTTATAAACAATTTTAAATCTTTTTTTTTTTTTCCTGAAAATGTCTTCTTAATTGAACAATTTCATGAATGATTTACAGACCTATATATGTTGTAGGTTCAGTTTCAATATGTACTGCAATATTGTTTACAGTTGTGCACAGCTCTACCCAAAGGAAGTTTATGTTTGTTGTAAATAAGGGTGTATTTATTCTTTTGCACAATGCTGTGAATAAATTAGAATTGCAGAGAACAAATGCAGTAAAAATGTGAAACATACGTAGTGTCTTGTACTCAGATACCTCACTAAATGCAATGATGTATAACTTTACTGTAGTATTCAAATGACTGTGCCTAGTATATAGTGTTGTCTTGAGCATTTTCAGGAATTATCAGGAAGTGTCACCAAAGTCTGACTTTTTTGCATTAAAATAAATGTACAGAGTAAACTGTCATAATGAAAACATGAAACAGCCGTTTAACTATCTTGTTCATAAAGAATGGTGTCAGGACTTTTCATCTTGATTAAACTGACACTTTCATTGACATGAATACTTGCTTTTGAGGAATGAGCTATCCATTTTGAGCAAGTGACACGCTTTTGCAGGTTATCTACTAGGTTTTGCAGTTTGTACTAATTGTTTTGAGAAATGCATTAACTGTTCTGCAGATGTAAACAGTGTTGTGAGAATTGCACCAAAGCCACTGAGAAAAACTGTAATTGTTGCCTTCAATGTGTGCAATTTGTAAGGCACAGGGCTCCTTATACTACAAGTAATTGTTCACAGCAGTAGGTATTTTTTCTCTCTCATGAATTGTAATTAGAATTGTATTTATTTAACCATTCACAGATTTTCTCAGTCACTTTGGTTCATTTCTCAGATCAGAATTGAAATTCTCAAAACCACCTGTTTAATCTTCGCATCATTGTGTAACTTGTGCACATCAATAAAGCAGTGTCTCATTTCTTTGAACAAGTTGCATATGCTTTTGTATATCCATGCAAATGATTATGTGCAATTCTCTGCTCCTTCCTACATTATCAACTGCTTATATCATGTTGATCAAAATGTATAATTATAAATATCATAACTTCACCCTCCACAACTTTTAATTGTTTGTTCATGGCATGAGTCTTTACATGCAAAATGACTGAACAAGTTGTCTTAACATTTAGTCATAATGCATTTCTCATATCCATTGGACTTTTTGTTCTAAATTTGTCCACAATTGGGTACGTTTCTCCCAGGTGAATCTTGAATTTTTCTAATGGAGGTGCATGTCCAAGGAGATTGTTCTATGTTCACATTTCTACTTTTGTTTTGTTTTTTCTTTGTGCTACACTCTCAGAAATAAAGGTACATGAGCTGTCACTGGGGTAGTACCTTTTCAAAAGGTACAAATTTGTACTTAAAGGGTCCATATTGGTACCTCAAAAGTATATATTAGTACCTAAAATTTTTATTTTTATTTTTGCACTTTTTAAGTACTAATATGTACCCTTGAGGTATTAAAATGTATTTACAATGGTATTAACAAATTTGTACCTTTTAAAAGGTACCACCCCAGTGACAGCTTGCGTACCTTTATTTCTGAGAGTGTATGCAGTGCTGTCTTTTCCTTTCTGTTTCACAATCACATGATCTGTCAACAAATTACAGTACAAAGAGCAAAAAACAAAACAAAACAAAACAAAAAATATATAGCCATAGTTTACATCAGAACCAGAGTACTGTCTTATCTTATCTGTCTTATTTGACTGTCTTATCCACACACAATGACACAAGGACTTTTCATTCTGATGGCACTGACACATTCATTGACACAGAAATACAGTTTTGAGAGATGAACTAAAGATTTTGAGTAAGAGACTTTGCAGATAAGCCATGGTGTTTTGCTGTTTGAACATGTTGTTTTGAGAAATGTACTTACTGTTTTGCAGATTTCAATTCTGATCTGAGAAATGTACCAAAGCGACTGAGAAAAACTGTGAATGCTGTTCTGCTTTTTGAGTTCACACTTAAAAATGATTGATGATATGCACATAATATGTCATTTGTCAAAATACTGTAAGTTCAGGTTTAGTTTTAAATATACTGAAAACATCATGCCAGATGCTGAATGTTTTTCTCAGTGGCTTTGGTGCAATTCTCACAACACTATTTACATCTGCACAACAGTCAATGCATTTCTCAAAACAATTAGTACAAACTGCAAAACCTAGTTGATAACCTGCAAAAGCATGTCACTTGCTCAAAATGGATAGCTCATTCTTCAAAAGCAAGTATTCATGTCAATGAAAGTGTCAGTGTTATCAAGATGAAAAGCCCTGACACCATTGTTTATGAACAAGATAGTTAAACGGCTGTTTCATGTTTTCATTATGACAGTTTACTCTGTACATTTATTTTAATGCAAAAAAGTCAGACTTTGGTGACACTTCCTGAAAATGCTCAAGACAACACTATATACTATGCACAGTCATTTGAATACTGCAGTAAAGTTATAGATCATTGCATTTAGTGAGGTATCTGAGTACAAGAGAATAAATACACCCTTATTTACAACAAACATAAACTTCCTTTGGGTAGAGCTGTGCACAACTGTAAACAATATTGCAGTACATATTTTAACTGAACCTACAACATATATAGGTCTGTAAATCATTCATGAAATTGTTCAATTAAGAAGACATTTTCGGGGAAAAAAGATTTTAAATTGTTTATAAAATTTGTTTGACAGATTTGACATCTAGTTTAACATTTTTGTATATAATGACTCAAGTAATGAAATAAGGACTACTAGTTTTATGTGGAATGACTATTCAGCATTCACAAGTTTAATAAATTTGGACTAACATGACATAAGCAAATGATAATCCCCAAAATCCCCCATGTAATAAAGACATTTACAATATTAATACAAAAATAACTCCTGTTTTAGATTTAAATAAATGCTCATGCTCAAACTTAAAATGCTCAGTTTTTTATTTATTGACTTGTTATGAAACAATCTGCTAAAATTTCTTCCAGATTTCAAAGAAAAATATTGTAATTTTGATCTTTCTTATAGCATAAATTGGTCAAATAGCATATTATTTCCCAAAATTTTCATTCTAAACTCTTCTGAAGGTAAAAAAATTGATATTGTGCTGTCTAAAAATGTACATAAAAAGCATGGCTCTTTAATTATTTTGACCAAATGCCAATCAGTGCTCTAAATGGCAACATATTTTAAATTTAGAAGAAATTTCATCAATTGTATGCAGAACAAACAAGACATTTTACTCAAAAACATAGCCATAAATCATAAATCCAGAGAAGCTGACTATATGCAAGTTGTCTCATCATTTTTCCTCCATCCTTCTTTTTAAATTTTATTAAAGGATGAGCAAAACACACAGCTGCCAATGCTGAGGAAGGCAGTCAAACATTTTTCACTCACAGAATTTGAAATTATTATTCCACAGTTCTTCTCCATATAGCCTGAAGTAGGAGAAATGGAAAAAAGAAGCCATTGCGGCATTGCATTTTTCCATGTAGGAGTATAAGAGCCTGTGTTATTTGCATACCAGGGACATATTTAAGCTGTATTACATGCAGGAGAAGTGTTACGGGGAAAGAGGCTATACATCTAAAGTAATGATGAGTTCAAAAAATGTGTGAGAAACAGCTTTATACCCTGCATGGAAATACAGTCGGTGGGATCATTAAGTCTCTTCGGCTTCAAAGTGCTAAAGCGCTCAAAAAAAAAAAGAAAAAAAAAAAGCCTATTAGCAGTCACTGGGAAGCTCAACTCCGCACTAAACGGCGTGCTGTTTTCATGTCTTCCCTCACTGATAAAGCCTTATCTATTTAAGATGCTTGAAAATAGCTCATATTGAGCAGCATATTAGAATAAATTAAATAAACACATTGCACATATATAAATCAAACTCCATGCGGTTAATCACACGCACAAAGCAAAAACACCCACATTGAAAAGCCTCGCCGAATAAGCAAAAAATGCAGCACAAGACCAGGCTTTTCTCAATCTGGTTAAAGAAATCAATCAAACTCCTGGAGATATTTGTTGAAATGTGTGCAATTATTTATTACTGAATGCACATGGACAGGATTTTCTCAATAGTGCTATTAAAGCCATTATATTTCAGACAACTATTAAACATGATGCAGTTACAGTAATCAGTAAACATGGTAATTGAGAAAACTTTTGTACATCAATGCACTGAATAAACAGCTGACCAACAATACACATTGGGTTTAGGGCACATTGTGGTGTTTAAATCAATAAATACAGAATTATGTATGATTTATTTTTGTTTAGGATAAATAAATAATCTTTCACTCTAAGATTTGCATATCAATTGCATCAAGTTGCATATTCTGCTTACTAAAATATTATTCAATAAGAAGACAAGTTTAAGATGACATTCTAAAATTATTCTTTGTTTTCAGAATTTGTTTATGTAAATTATGTGCAGTTGTTAATTTACATATATTAAAAATGGGTATCACTTTATTTTGAGGGTCCCTTTAACGCATTTAATTGAATTTAAGTTACATTGCATCTACATGCTAACTTATTCTCATTAGAATATAAGTCGACTGTTAGGATGGGGTTAGGGTTAGTGTAAGTTGACATGTACTTGCAAAGTTTCTTATAGTTATAGTTAAATGTCTGTTCAAGAAGGATTATCAGCAGATATTAGACAGTCTACTTACAGTATACTCAAATGAAAATTAATTGCATGTATTTGCAATGAAACCTATAGTCAACAAAAATGAAGGCCATCAAAGTAAAGTCTTACCAAAAAATGTAATTCCATGACTGAAACACACACACACATACTCATTTATATATATATATATATATATATATATATATATATATATATATATATATATATATATATATATATATATATATATATATATATATATATATATATATATATATATATATATATATATATATATATATATATATATGTGTGTGTGTGTGTGTGTGTGTGTGTGTGTGTGTGTGTGTGTGTGTGTGTGCGTGTGTTTATAAATTAATAAGCAAAATAAAAAATGGTGAGATTACGTAAAATTATGTATATTCCAATTAATATGTAAAATACTCAGAAATACAATTACTTGCACATGAATAATATTTCAGTTAATTTATTGAGCTCTGTATAATAATAATAATAACAACAACAACAACAACAACAACAACAATAATAATAATAACAATAATAACAACAATAATAATAATAATAATAATAATAATAATAATAATAATAATAATAATAATAATAATAATAACAACAACAACAACAACAACAACAATAATAACAACAACAATAATAACAAAACAACAACAACAACAATAATAAAACAACAACAACAATAACAATAATAATAATAACAACAATAACAATAATAATAATTATTATTATTTAAAAAAAAAAAAAAATTCTAATGCTTTGCTTCTTAGACTTTACACACCTGAAACTTGTCTATAGCACTTGTTCACTGCTGCTCTTATAGTTGTGTAAATTGCTTCCTTGTCCTCATTTGTAAGTCGCTTTGGATAAAAGCGTCTGCTAAATGACTAAATGTAAATGTAAATGTAAATGTATTAGTATTGTTGTTGTTGTTGTTGTTGTTGTTGTTGTTGTTGTTGTTGTTGTTGTTGTTGTTGTTGTTATTATTATTATTATTATTATTATTGGCGATGCAGTGGTGCAGTAGGTAGTGCTGTCACCTCACAGCAAGAAGGTTGCTGGTTCGATCCTCGGCTGGGTCAGTTGGCGTTTCTGTGTGGAGTTTGCATGTTCTCCCTGCATTCGCTTGGGTTTCCTCCGGGTGCTCCGGTTTTCCCCACAGTCCAAAGACATGCGCTATAGGTGAATAGGGTAGGCTAATTTGTCCGTAGTGTATAAGTGTGCATTTTTGTTTGTGTGTGGATGTTTCCCAGAGATGGGTTGCGGCTGGAAGGGCATCCGCTGCATAAAAACGTGCTGGAGAAGTTGGCGGTTCATTCCGCTGTGGCGACCCCAGATTAATAAAGGGACTAAGCCGACAAGAAAATGAATGAATTATTATTATTATTATTATTATTATTATTATTATTATTATTATTATTATTATTATTAAAGTTCATTGCAAAATAACTTTAGCAATTTGTGCTTTAAAAAACATTTAAAAGAGTACATAAAAATTGTGAAAGTATATAAAACCTTTTACAGACAGCCTTCATTTGTTGATCTGTGCATGTAGAACTGAGTGATATCTTTCTGCTGAATATTATCTAAGCTGCTAATGTCATTGCAGTGCTCTTTTGTAAGAATGTGAGATAAGTAGATGCATCTGGCTTTATTGGTAACATTTAGCTAAATTGATGTCCTTTGTGTGCACAGGTGCCAAAGGTCAAGACTGAGGCGAAGGTCTTCTTTCTCCCAGAGGATCCGTTCAGCCGATAAAGGTTGTGTTGACCTGCGCTGCACATCAGCGATACACCACAACTGATGAGTTCATTCACCACACCACACAACTGAATCAGCCCTGTTTTCATCTCTTTTATAGTCTTATAAATAAAGCAGCTATTATAGAGAATATGATGGGAAATAAATTAATATACTGTATGTGGATCATATGAACAAACAATAGCAAGTATGACGTTATCTCTGAAAGTAGCACTATGTGTTTGGGTCATCAACAGATATTTGCGAGCATTAAAACAGTAAAAGTGTCAAATGACAAGTTTTTCTGTGCAAAAACAATTGTACGTTTTTACAACAATAATAATAATAATAATAATAATAATAATAATAATAATAAAAACATTCAAATGAATTTTGATGTAACAATAGTTTATACTGAATATCCTTAAATTATTCAAAGCAACAATCATTTTATAACATATTAAAATTATTAAAAAGTATTACTTATTTATTTTACATTTTGTCCCATTTGTCAGCCTGCTGTATTCAATCATTTATAGACTAGTACTATTGTAAAATAATATGTGTTATAACACAGTAGCACATAGCTTATAGAATTCGGAAACAATAAAAAATGCTGCGTTCCACACAATTCCTTCAAGTTATCCCAACACAAATTATTTAATTTAACTTAATAGTTTTTAAGGATCATGTTAATTAAACTCATTTTAATTAAGTAGTTTTAACAAACTGTAAAAACATTTTTTGGAGTGTATGTTGTGTTTAAATGCATTATTAAAACAACATAATGATTTATGCTTTATTGTTTTTTAGCTTTGACAAATGAAGCAGCTTTCCATTTTGAGATTTGCACATCAATTGCAAAATGTTTGCATATTATACATATGATATTATATGTAATAATAAGGATTGGTAATTTGTAACTTTTTATTAATGTAAGGATTATTTGTAAGGATTTTTATTAATGATTACACTGTAAAAAAATATGCCGGGTTCCACACAAGTACTTCATGTTGTCTTAACACAAACCAATTAAGTTACAAATGTATGTTGATTGAACATATAACAACTTAGTGAAACATAAGTCAAAATATTAGTATATATTAAATTAATAAACAAATAAACCTCAAGAATTGTGATGTTTCAGTTCGCTCATTTTAAATAAATTGTTTAAACATATACAATATTTTTGAGTGTATTTGCAACATGAGTTTAAATATAAAAAAGTAAACAGTGCAGTAAACCATAACACAATTGATTCTGAATGCTTGCATATACAATACTTGCATTTAATATGCTCTATATAAGTATTAAATTAATACAAATAAACACAAAATTATACTCCTATACTAAATTAGGTATTGTTCTTATGACATATAAAATTATACTTTAATAAATTTAAGTAAAGTAAATTTAAGTTAGTGCAAAAAAGAAAGAAATACATTTTGTCTGGGCTATAAATTCACACTACAGGTACACATGGATTATATATTTGTGAAATTTGCTTCAGATTTATTGAATATATAAATGTTAACATTAAGATTATGCTTTCAACATTTACATTTTAATTTATCAAGACATTTAATGCACACTATCACAATTTTATAACTCTAAAGTATATTTTAATCATTTACATAGATAGTGATTACTTAATATTTATGAATAGTCTGTTTATATGTTACAACTACTTCACCAAAAAGATGATTAGAAGCCTCAAAAACAAACAATGAATAAACCATGACATACACACACAGTAATTCATATTAAGTTTTATTAATATATTATTGTTATTCAATAAAAGTCAAGCAAACACACAGCTTTGAGAAAGGCATATCACAATTTTTTGTTCTCGATATCTAAAATCATTATTCCACAGTTTTCACTTGTAGCCTGTAGCACAAGATTACATGCGATTACAAACAATATACAAAACAAATGCATTTGTGTATCCAATATTTTCATGGTTACCTTGTTTAGTCAGAAGTAAGAGAGCAGACAGCAGTGTTGATGACTAGTTCTCCTCCAGCTAAACCAGCATACACTCATTTAATCCCAGAGCGCTGCACTAAACTACTGTACACACACACACACACACACATGCACACATGCACTCGCTGCAGCTGTGATGAAGTCATCTTGAGGTCTCGACACGCTTTCGTCTAGAAATCATCTTCAAATGTTTGTAGACTGGTGTCCGCAATACAGTTACAAGACTAGTACTGTACAAAGCCTCTGGCGGAGTCACAGCTATTTATGGTTGCTTAATACCACAAATAATGTTGCAAGTACCTGCAAAAGCCATGTACTCATAAATCAGGTTCTGCAGATCCATCTGGTGTGTGCATGTGCGTGGAAAAGAGAACAAAAGAAGAGAAAAGAAAAGAGAATAAAGTAGAAAAGTAAAGGTTATTTTTGCTACTGCATTAAAAAACACTTTTTATCTTACATTTTTGGAATGTAATAGTTTATGATTTGTAATTGTGAAAATAAATTGCCTT
Source organism: Danio aesculapii (assembly GCF_903798145.1). Taxonomy (NCBI): domain Eukaryota; kingdom Metazoa; phylum Chordata; class Actinopteri; order Cypriniformes; family Danionidae; genus Danio; species Danio aesculapii. The sequence continues at coordinate 41,980,576 of NC_079447.1, read as the reverse complement.
TTAAATCATTCATTACAATTATTTGGTGAAATCAAACAAATAATTATTTATTTATTGATTGATTTATTTATTTTAAATAAGTGATTAGCTAATAATTACATCATTATAATAATTTTTTTTATACTTATGCAAATTTTATGAAGAAAATAATCAATAAAATTGTATTTAAAGTACTTTCTAATTATTTTGTCTGAAAGTTATTCTGCTTATTTGTTTGTACACTTTAAAAAATTGTACAACACTGTAAAAAAGTCAGGACAACAACAACAACAACAACAACAACGACAACAAAAATCCTTATTTGCTTTGGCTTTTTTTGTTCACTCAACTTTTGAAAACACCAGCTGCACTGACCTAAAATTACTTGTCAGTAATACAAAAAACAATTTAGTTGGGTTAACATAAGATTATTAGTTTTCTGGAGAGGTCAAGTACTCTGTAACAAAACCTTTTAAGTTGTGCCAACTGAACCTTTTTTGTCTGCAGAACTGGCCTGAAGTTGAGTGAACAAAAAAAGAACATAATCCTTATTTTCTATAATTTTTTCTTGTGTGCTCAACATTTTTTTCACCTTTAATTGATAGGATGCATCACAGTTGCGCAGTGGGTAGCACAATAGCCTCACAGCAAGAAGGTTGCTGGTTTGAGCCTTGGCTGGGTCAGTTGGCATTTCTGTGTGGAGTTTGCATGTTCTGCCTGTGCCTGTATGGGCTTCCTCCGGGTGCTCCGGTGTCCCCCACAAGTCCAAAGACATGCGGTATAGGTGAATTGGGAAGGCTAAATTGTCTGCAGTGTATGTGTATGAATTAATGTGTTTGGATGTTTCCAAGTAAAGTTGATGGTTCATTCCGCTGCAGCAACCCATGATTAATAAAGGGACTAAGCTAAAAGAACATGAATAATTGATAGGACAGTAGACGGGAAAGTATAGGGAGAAGAGGTAGGGGAAGGATCAGCATAGTACATCGAGGTGGGAAACAAACTCAGGCCACCACGAACACCAGAGTGCCATGTGTCGACACAGTAACCACTACACTATTGGTGCTGACGTGTACTCAACTTTTGAAAACAGCACTTGCACTCACCTAAAATGCCTGAAGTTGAGTGAACAAAAAAACTCTTTTAGAAATTGGTACTAAGAAATAATACATAATCAGAAGAAACAAACACAGTTCAATTAAAAAAAAAAACAGGAAGGCATGCTTCACATGTGAAACACTACAAAGCACTTTTCCCTGCTTGTCCTGCCATTCTTTGATGCATGTCTTGTTTACCTTTATTGTTGTTTTACCTCCTGTCCTGTTTCAAATTCTGTGTTTATATTGTGTTAACATTTGTCTGTGTTTTCGTTTTTTTTTTCTCTCGATTCAACTATGTTTGTTTGTGTAAAACAAAAATAAATATATTCATAATTACTCTACTTCTCCGAACTTATTTATAAAGAACTGTTGAATTTATGCAGGGCAACGCAGTTGCGCAGTAGGTAGTGCTGTCGCTTCACAGCAAGAAGGAATGAATTTATGCACAGTATTTTAGGTAAGTATATTTTAAGTTATATTTAAATTACCTAAACATGAAAACTAATCTTTTGATTTGCTTTTTCAGCAGAAAGGTAATTAAATTACAGTAACTACCATGTTTTAAAATTAAAACACAGTACACAGTTTCACTTTTTTTATATAATTGAGTCTGCATTAGCATTTCATAGCTTATAAGTTCCTTTACATTTTTTATTTCATGTATGGGTGAAAAACAAAAAAAGATTAGCAATTTTGTCTTTTTTTTTCAGAGTTTACAATTTGTTTCACAAAAATCTGCACTTCCAGAATTCACATGCATTTGGGGATGAAACATTACATGTAAACTTTTTATTGTTCCATCGCTGAAACAGAGGTAAAATAGGAAACATTTTCATATTGCATTTAATCTTGTAATACTAACCTGCAATTGTGAGGTATCTGAATTGGGAGTTTAAAACCAACAAATACCTTTTGATTATTGTTTCATTCCAAAGCAGAAACTAAATGAAAAAAAGGAAAAGAGACTTTATGTAAAAAATAAATTCGAATCAAATTGTGATGATATATACAAATATTAGAAAGGTCTCAAAAAATAGTGACTTTCATGCTACTGTGCATTTCTGTATACTGAGTATTTTATAAGACGGCACTAAGACACTAACACACAGTAAGTTGAAGTGAACATGTCCAGACCTCTCAATGTTTTTAATATCTAGCGTGTGTCATGAGTATTGTTAAAACTGTTCTCAGGTGTCCCAGGAGTGCAGGCACCGGCGGGTCAGAGAGTCGCAGCACTGCTTTACTGTCACCATCACTCTTCATCCCACAGGACGTGTTAGTGACCTTACCAAAAAATCACTTCTATCTCACCACACCGCTAATGCACTCTCCAGATGTTGTGCTTTCAACTGCATGTTTGATTTTTTTTTTGTGCACTTACTATTCTTTGTCTTATCCTGAACGTGGCCTATAAGTATATATATTTACCTATCTTAGCCTTTAAACAAATGGAAGAGTTGTATATAATATCGTCAATTTTAAAGGTAAGACAAATGGATTAAAGAGAAATTGAAAGCTAAAATGCAACGTTCTTTACATTAACAATTTGAAAATGAAGTATAATACTTATCATAATTTTCATGTGCTGATGTAACATTAGCTAAGCAAATGATTTCAGTGTTAATAGGATTTCTTTTATTAATTCTCAGTTGGTCAGAACAAATGTGGCAGATCTTACTTGTTTAGATTTCATTTATTGGTGCAAAGTCTTGTTTTTTCTTCATTTTAACACACGTAAAATGATAATTATGCAAATGAATTGCAGTGCACGTTTCAAACAAACCTATGTTTGCATCAAATTTAATTATGTGCAAAAATATTAAAACATACAGTATGCAAATGAAACAGTTTCCATCCCCGTGTTCAAGAGAATAAAAAAGTATTACTGATAAACTGGTGCGACATATAAATAATAAAAGTGATCATTTCTGTAAATTGAGGCACCACTTTATGTCCCCCCCTCCCCCCTGTAGTAAGTTGCACCTCAGAGTTGCAAAGAACACACACAGTAACAAACACTGTCATGCTATCTTGCGTTTGGTGCCTGAAAGTTCTATAAACAACTATGTAAAACTATGTAAGTAACTACAAAATTATTCTAAAGATGGATATTTGCAGAATTATTAAAGCAACACTGTAACTTTTGTTGCCTTCATTTTCGTCAGTTGGTGAAGTTTTGCTTCTCACCACTGTTGCCACTGTGGAGCTATGCATCGATGGATTTTCTCTTCAGTGTTTGAACTTTCAGCAGTGAAAAACCACACAGAACTGAACTGAACTAAACTGAACTTCATCTCTGAAAACTGGACTGAGTTTCAGTTTACTAGAACTTAAGCGGCTTTGACACAATCTACATTGTAAAAGCGCTGTAGAAATAAAGATGAATGGCTCCGCTTGTGGTTGATAAGCACAATTACTGGCTACCAGTGCCGTGATTCTTATGGAATTTTTAAATTGGGCAATAAATCAGACATTCTGTTCAACACCTTCTTCCAGATGATGGCGGTAATGCAATAGAAGTTATTTGCCAATGACCAATAAATCCTAAAAGAAGAAGAAGAAGCAACGTAGTGAATGAATTTGTCCACTATAAGCTGTCAGAATGACAAACACAGAAATCTCATCAGGTAAAAATAGCCTGTTTTACGCATAATATCCTGATAGCATATACATATTGCACTGTCATAAACTAATAAATAAGAAGTCAAAGAGCTGATCAGGCATGACTGAATGTAAGCTCATGTGTTATTTTGTGAAGATTTTGAAGAGGACAATTGATGAACATGTCCTTTGCTCAGGGAAGTTGTTTGGTGTCACAGAATGTACAATGAACTTGAGGCTTAAAATTTGGCTTTATAAATGAATAGCTGCCTCAAATGGCACACTATGCACTCATGCACTATGTACTATATGCACTTAAACACTCAACAGCATAGTATAGACCTTTTTCTTGGCTGCTGCATGGAGGGCGCCATAGCGACCAGCGTCTTCCGGTAGAATGTTTAGAACTTCCGTTTACAGCGTTTACAATAGGTAGTTTGTGTTCCGAAAATGGGTTTCAGTAGCGTTTTTAATGGATTGCAGAGTGTTTTTGTGACACACAACTTTCAAAGGTGTCTGTAAAAGCCCTTATAATCTGTCAAATGTGGTTCAAGCGCGCGAGAAAAACATTCTCCTAGTTCACGTGTCTGCTGTCAGAAATACAGTGTGTGTTCCCGGCATGTCAGCTGTTAGCTCAGCGGCTCTTCAAAACACGCACGCACGCACACACACACACACACACACACACACACACACACACAAGCAAAACTTCACTGCAGTTACTGGCAGATTGCGATTAACCGGATTACTGGTATGAAACTTAACAGGTATGCAAGTCATGCAATTAAAAAAATTACCAATAAAAGTTCGTTACTGATACTCTGCTGGCTGATTTGCATGTTGATTCTAATCGCGAGCCGTTTATGTTTCATTTAATGTGTTGTATTTACCACGGTTTGTATTTCACTGTTATTTTATTTTCACTTTTGTCACAGTTATTAAATCAGTGTGTCAGTGGGACAGTACAGGCTACGTGTTGTGTCAAACATTATGGTGAATTACATTTGTTTGGGCTGGTTATATATTTGAAAGAAAGAGAAAATGTTGACTTTAGCGATGACAAAGCTTCATTTAACGTTAAACGGCAGAAGATGCCGTCTGATAACAAGGGGAAAATGCCTCAAAGCAGTTGTTTTCCACCCTATTAGATCACATTTTTTAAATGATCAGTCCAGGAGATGGCGCTGATTGACAACAGTATTAGTTCAAAGATGATAAAAGCAGGTAAAATAGATTAAAACTATAATTTCAAAGCTGTCCAAATGTGACTGTTTATACTCATCAGCTGCCGACCGGAAGTTCTTAGCATTCTCCTTGTGCATACACGCAAAGCATAATGGGTAATTTTGCGTTCTAAGAAAAAGGTCTATATGTGTCGTCCCAAATGGAGCACTAATGTTTTCTTACTAAGCTGAAATTCAAACCGTTTCCCTGATGACGTTTGCCAAATCAGTGAAATAAGTGACCAAACTGTCAAATAATACCTGCCATGAGTATAAGCGCATTCACCATCGGGAGTCGCTCTCTCGTAGGAGAATTTTGCTTTCATCATCCAAAATAAAGAAAGTTATCCAACATGTGCGCCCGATAGCTCCGCCCCTTCCGCAACGTGAGCAAAGCAACGATACTTTAGTGCGTGAAGTGTCCATCATTACACACTTCATTTTACCGGCTGAATGAGTGCATCATCCAGGTAATTAACGTACACTTATCATTTTTTTGAGTTTTCAGTGTGAACGCACTACTTACACTTTTTATACTACAAAATGGCGTAGAATAGTGCATAAGTATGCAATTTGGGACGCAGCTAATGTGTAGTATTTTTCTCTAGGCTACTCTCGATAACATGCTATTCTGACACTTTAGAATCAACAAAACTTGCCAATCTTACAAAGCCATGTCTGAAATGACCAGACGTAGATTTAATTCATACACAATGAGAGGAAGAGGCAACTTCTTTTATACGAGATTGAACTTAACGTCAATGTAGACCTTAATGGTCCTAATGTAGATCAGTTTAATAAAATCTAAGTTCGATCAAATGCAGCAACATTTTTTTTACAATTAACTTTTAATTTTTTTCTAATATTTTACAACAATTGGGAATATTGCAATCAAAAGCAATGGATGCAAAAAACGAGAAAAAAATACTTTGAATCATTAGCCAAACATTATTTGTATATTTGCTGGCTGAACAAAGGGCATCTTTTATCAGAGAGGTGATTGCATTATAAAAGAAAAATCATATCTTAACACTAAAGGTTACCAAGATGACATTATGCTCCTTAGACGAGTTTGACTGACACATTGAGGTTTATGACCTTAAGAGGTGAATCAAGAAGTCCAAGATGAAGAGACAGCAGTAATGTGGTGTCATCAAACAATACAGAAAAGAAATGCAGCCTCCAAAGATGATTGCGCACACTTCTTGTTCTTTAATTTTAACATTAATACAATTTTTTAAGAGCAAAAAGTAACACTTGCTAATCCCGATGTAAATTAATATATGGCTACTTGTAACATTTTTTTTTTTTACTTCTAACAGTTCTTGAGAATTCAATTAGGTTTAAGTCATTGCAAAGAGAGGGTTTATAATTATATTATGTCATTTGATGGACAGTTCATGATATCAGTGGTTTCAGCAGTAGCATCTGGATGCAGACTTAAACATGCTAGTGACATCACTGTGAGCGGCAGGGTAAGGGGCGGGGTTAAGCATGCACATTAAAAGCATAACATGCAGTTCAGTTTGCAGCTGCACCCCTCTCATTTTCAGGGTCTTGAAACAGTTCGGGTCACACTAAATGCTAACTGTAATTATTACATGGCTTTGTGGAATACTTGATTTTAATTGGTCAGTCACGACATTCCAAAGTACTGTATCTTATTGCTATAGATAAAAACTGCTCAAAATAAAAACACAGTCATCCAGGTTCTACGAATCATCTTGACCATGAGTAGGCTGCATCCAGCTGTTTGCCAAGAACAAATTTTCTCGCAGAATAAAGCCCTTCAGTCTTATACCACAGGCCACTGTTTTGTGTTGACTTCTGATAAACGTGTCGTGTTTTATGTGAGAACAATCAGCTAGATATACATTATCCCTTACTTAATAACTGCAATTGCATGTTTCAAACAGATATGGCAACAAAGAGGCCAAACATATGCAGCTTTAAAAATCACATTTCATGCCTTTTCCATAAGACGTCAAATCAATTTCTGTTGTCCACAATATTTGAAGTATCTGAAGTTGGTACATTTTCAGAACAAAGGTGGAGCCTTTACGCATTATTCTGACACTCCAGAAACAACAAAACAAGCTAATCTCATGCAGCCATTCTTTTATCTTTGCTGAAAAGATAAGTCTTTCACTTGTTTATACTGTTTATGTATGTTTATAAATTATCCTGACAGGATAAATCTAACAACATTCAGGTTTACGTGCAATGTGATCTTACCATCTGCTAAACCCTGAACTCTGGGTTGATTTACCATAAAGCTGGTTACTCACACATAGGACATTCTCAATAAAACACCAAAACCATGAGTCACCATGGAAACAGAAGCCAAAAAGTAGTGTGCCATACTCTTCTTTCTTCTTCTGCTGTTTAATGGAGAGTTATTCTTAGTGCTCATCATCCGTTATTGGTAGTTATACATTATTTTATAGTTTACATCTTAAGTATTTGTTCTTATTATTATTGTGAAGAAGAATTATACTGTTTGTTAAAGAGTTACATATTAAATGATAGATTGTTTGTAATAAAAACAGCCTGTGCTAGCAAGATAAAGCTGATTTATACATTTGCTTCAAGCGCACGTGTATGCTCTGGCACAGCCTTCGTGCGGTTGTTGCCGATGCTGACGCACACCTCTCAAAAAATTAACTACATGTTGCACCGACACATATAGCTCTGAGATTAGTCAGTTTGGTAGCTGTGACCACTGTGGGTGTTTTGGAGGAGTGAGACCACTCCTTGGGAGTGCAGCTGCTCAAGACAGTTCTGAGAGGTAATAATACTGAACCACTTTGATGACGGACCTTGGCTAAGTGCTTTTAGAATGACCAAAACAACATTTCAGATGTTTCACAATCTGGTCAGTCTGCTAGTTTGTCCATTAAAGCCAACTTACCGTGCCCATTTTTGTTATCACATTATCTGTTCAAACAAAATCCGCCTTTTTGAAGTAAATATGTTTCCATCGTAGTTTATGTAAATTTTGTCTTATCTGAGAGTTTATCCATATTCAGTTGTGCACATAAGTTTTTTCTTATTTGTATTTTCAAAATTTATATGAAGCATATTTACTGCAATATTTTAAAATGACCCATTGATGGATTGCAGCTGGACAGGCATGTGCTGTGTAAAACATATGCTTGATGAGTTGGCGGTTCATTGCGCTGTGATTAATAAAGGGACTAAGCCAAAAAGAAATGAAAGAATTTCAAAATGGGCATAAAATAGATGGATGGAAACATAGCAATTAAGAACTTACTAAATATAATAAGAAATATAGTAAGAACTATATGAAGAACTACACATAGCTGGTCGTGCCCAACTTAGCCTGGTTTCTCTTGAAGTTTTTTATCTTCGCTTTTGTCAATTGGTGAAGTTTTGTTCCTCGCCACTGGCTGGCTTGGTTTGGGACTTGTGGAGCTGCGCATCGATGGATTTGCTCTTCAGTGTTTGGACTTTCAGCAGTGAAATTTAAACCACACTGAACTAAACTGAACTTGAACTCTGAAAGCTGGACTGACACAGTTTCTATTTACTAGAACTTCTATGTTAAGCTGCTTTGACACAATCTACATTGTAAAAGCGCTATAGAAATAAAGATGAATTGAACTGAATAGTTTAGAGGTGAACTAACCCAGAACATAACATGTTTTTTTTTCTGAAACCTGAACATAACTTGTTCTTTCATAACCTGAAATGTTTGTCAGTAGATTTCCGTCAAAATGAAATACAACCCCAATGTCCTCCTCAGTGGCTTACAGTAAATGTGCACTAATTGATAAATCCAACAACAGTAAATTTCTCATGTTTTTCAGGCACAGTCACTGGAAATTTCTATCTTCTACAATGAGTAAACAGAAATAGCACTGCCATGGGTAAAAATGTGCAGATTAAGGAAAGCTAATGTGTAATAACATAAAAGAGAGACATGCTTGAAGAGAAATGCTTACCAAAACAAAGTTACTGGGATATCCTTTTTCAGATTTTGTAGAGTTGGTAGATATGCCGAGACCCAATAGCACTTGAAGACATAAAAGATCGATTTTCACAATATGTATCCTTTATATAATTCACATACAATTTCACGACAGGTAAAGCATATTCATGGTCAGTAAAGTCATCAGCCACTGTGAGGTGTGGCGTAGCATACATTTTGAGTCCTGTTCGTGAGCTTGTAAATCTCAGGACCGTAATGAAAATCAGTGGTTGTCGGGGTCACGTGTTGACAGAGTTGATTTGAATTAGTTTCAAGCATCTGAAACAGAATGTCAAGCCAATTTGATTTTGAGCATTTCAAGCTCCTGTGACACTTCAAGGGGCCGCATTGATGCTTAGTGAATAAAAGGCAAGACGCATTAAATATTTCTATATTTTGCTAATCATTTAATTATTCCACCCACTCTGCGCGTGGATTAGACTGATGTGAAGAGAGAACAGCACCTAGCCACTCACCACTGTAAGAGAATCAACACTATATACATTAAAGCCAGCACTTGGCGTTCGGGTCTGATACTGACTCTATCTGAACGGCTAATCCATGCAGTGTGTGTGGGTGGGGTGATTAACGCTCGCACAACCGCATTAAAAAAAATGCATTCGCTTTGAAACTTTGAATGCGGCCGGCATGAATATGCAACTATGAATAATTGGCAGAGAATGGGAGCTGGCTTGGATTAACAACTCAAAATGCAGTTTATGACTAATTGTGTTAAGTGAAAATAAACTGGCACTTTTGTTCCCTGGATAATTAGCTTTTTAATGTTTGCCGGAGTGATTGTGGGAGCTGTGCTCTTTTTTTCAAGTGGGCCCTCTAGCTTTCCTGAGGGGAATGAGACTTGTGTTTGTGTGTTGAGGAGTTTTAATAGTGGGGGAAAAGGCTGTCTGACTGTAAATAACTTTGTAGTGCAGCATATTTATTTGTTTAGACTTCTATTGGTTATTGTGCTTGAGGCTTACTTTAATATTAAATGGAGTTGCATTAATAGGGTTTTCAATAGAGCTTTCATTCATTCTTAAAACACATTTACAGAGCAAAAATTACTTTGTGCTTTGCATATGTTTTTGTGTGTGGCAGTATTTCCTGGTTACATTATCACTGCGTACATGATGTAAAAGTAATTTAAAATTAGTCAGAATTGTTGAAGGTTTTGTGGAAATGGTGTGGCATATGAGCATAATTTATACTGGGTTGTGACTAAACTGGGTGCATTTGTGATTATAAGTTTATTATAACTATATAGTATATCATATGAATATTAACCTTTTTTTATTCATGTCATGTCATTGAAGCTAAGCACTGAATCTGAATCTGTATTTTTTTTAAGTATTTATTATAAAATTTAATTAACCCTCATGTTGACTTAAGGATAAAAATGACCCAGCCGCCATTTTAATAGCAGAAAAAACCCTACATCTCCATTTGTTTACCTTGAAATTTTTTCCTAAAAAAATTCATAATTTTCTTTCCTATTTTCATAAAGGCTGAAGGACGAACAATGTATGCAGAATTCTTAGACAACACGAGAGTTAAATTTGGAAAAAAATTCATTATTTCCCTTGCAAATATTTATTATTATTATTATTATTATTATTATTATTATCTCCATCATCATCTTCCATATATTAATACAGTTGTTGTAGTTGTTGTTATATTCTAATAATCTAACCATATTAATTTCTAATTATATTATTTGTTTTACAAGACGAAAACAAATTATAACACATTGTGCACAATTTAAATCTAGAATAAATCAATTCATTAAAAAAAATTATTAAAATAACCAAAATCCAGAGATTCTGTGCTTCTAGAAAGTTCCCCAGCATGCTTCCCCCGCACTATTGATGGCTACTCAAGCACCCTTCTTTCACTACAAACCCTTTTTTCCACTTTTCCCACTTCCCAACTGCGCCTCTCTCCTCTGCACGAGGGCCACGGGGTAATTGGAATCAGTTATTCAAAACATCTCTAAATGTGATTTAAATGGCGAGGATTTATTAACATAGAAGGAAACCATTAAAAGGGGGCTTCGGAGCAGGGCGAGGGGGGAATTCCGTTTTCGGGAGGAGAAGGAGAAGAAGAAGAAGTAGAGTGGGGGGCAGGACGGGACGGCCCGCGAGGGGGAGAAGAGAAAGCAATTACTGGATGTAAAGGCCACGAACGGAGCCCCCGCCGTCACTGAGAAATCAAATCTGTCAGCAATTAGGAGGATCTGAGGGGGCCGAGCAGCACTCGCCGCTGGACAATAGGGGTGCTGGGACTCTGAAGAGGAGAAGGGGGCCGCGGCAATTATGAGAGCTGATAGAGTAGCTTTATTTATCTAAACAGCAGGTTAGTCTCTCGTTCGGCCTCTTTTGTCACTTGTTGCGGATGTGAAAGGGGCACCACTTCATCCAAACGCTCTTCGACCCCATCGCCGGTTAGTGTCTGAAGTGGCTCCGCTTTTCACTACGGCCTGCTGGGATAAACCAGCGCTTGATCTCATGGCCCAGCAATGCTAACCCTTCACCTTCAAGAGCAGATCTCCATGCCGTATACCATTGAAGCGTCTTATTGAGGCATTGCAGAAGGGCCTGCGTCCTCAATATCAAAGGCCACAGGAGAGTGAATGGGTCAAAAGGCCCTTGTTTAGGATTCAGGAAAAGAGGCTCGGGAAAAGGATTAAAGGTGGGCTGTCTAATGTTAGTCTTCGTGTAAATGGTGTAACGGAGAATCGCACTGACGTAATGCTGAGAATGCAAAGTCTGTGAAGGGTGAGGTAAATGTCTGATCTGGGATATTTTCACCAAAATAGAGAAAATAAAGAGCGGGGGGAAAAGAGAGGTCATTATTACCAAAGTCTACTTATTTTGTTTTTAAGAAATAAAAAATGGTGCAAAACAGATGCAAAAAAAGAAAGAAAAAAATATGCAGTATTTTAGCAAATATACAGTGTTTTTGGGTTTAAATATACTTCCGTTAAACCTTGGTTCATTTATTGTTACATTTTCCCATGCATTTTACAATTCCCATTTTGATTAATTTCATGTAACCAATATGTGTACATTTAATAACAAAACACTACTATAACTATTATTATTACCAATACTACTACACTGTAAACCCTGCTGTTGTCATTAATATAACTTGACATTACTTAAAATACCAAGTTTTGGCTTCAAAACTTAAACATGTGTTTAACTCACGTATTAGTGAGCAAAAAACTTTTAATTTATATTTTAACATTTAACATTTTATTTTCTTGAAACAGTTCAGCATGTCTTCTCAGTGATGGGTTGCAGCTTGAAGGGCATCCGCTGCATAAAACATGTGCTGGATAAGTTGGCGGTTTATTCTGCTGTGGGGACCGCAGATTAATAAAGGGACTAAGCTAAACAGAAAATGAATGAATGAATCAATGAATCAATCAATAAATCAATCAATAAATGAATTCTTGATGTCTCTGTTTAAAATGCTTGCACTTGAAATTCTGCCATCCCCGCTGATTGGTCGATATATGTTATATGAAACAAGGTGGTCATTTAGCTTTTGATGCAGAATTTTGCTGAAGTGCAGCAGGACAGAGCCTGACCCATCTGACAAAAGAGAAAAGTTAAATTAGTAAGTAGATATTTAAATGCTTATATACATTTTACTTAGTTGATATACACATGGGGCAACATGGTGGCGCAGTGGGTAGCGATGTAGCCTCACAGAAAGAAGGTCGCTGGTTTGAGTCGCGGCTGGATCATTTGGTATTTCTGTGTGGAGTTTGCATGTTCTCCCTGTGTCCGCGTGGGTTTCCTCCGGGTGCGCTGGTTTCCCCCACAGTCCAAAGACATGTGCTATAGGTGAATTGGGTAAGCTAAACTGTCCATATAAATGGTCCTGGGAGTAAGTAAATAAGTAAGTAAAGCCATTTTAAGTTATCTGTACTTAAACATTTAAGTTAGTTCAATGAAGAGACCACATTTGGTCAACTCAATTAATTGAGTTGTGGATTTCCCATTACTCAAACGAACTGAGGGAATCACTTTCCTCAAATAATTTGAGTAGTCTCTGCTTATTGTTTACAGTGTAGTACTACTAATAATATTAATAATAATAATATTCCTATTATTAATATTGCTGTCACAGAATAACTGACTTTTTTATTTTAAATCCATATAAAAGCTGCTTAAAAAAGTTATTTATTATTGTTACTTCCCTATACAATAAGGTAAATCTAGAAAATGAACATCAACAACATCAAAACAACAGCAATACAAATAAAAACAGAACAAACTTCTTTGGATACATTTTAATGATATATTAAGATTTAGAGATGTACAAGAATGGGCGAAGCAAAATGCTCAGAAATGCAGAAATTCACATCACATCTCAATCCGACACAGAATGTTCACAGGGGTCAGCGTGCATCACGTGAATCCCGTAATGAAGAGCAGATGTTTGAAAATGAAATTCTATAAATTACTTCAGGTTGATCATCAGCCCTCATCATTTCAAAGATGAAAAATGCACCAAGACATCGCTGGCAGCCTGAGCATAGTTTGTGTTTCCCGATTAAAGGTCTGCATTATTTCTATCATGCCTCTGTAATGTGGTTTTGCAGACTGGACCCACAGTAAAGAGTCTAATCATCACAGAAAACCTGAAAGAGCTCAAGTGCCTACAGAAGCATGTCTTCATCACACACACACACGTGCACACGCACACACACATACAAAGACACAAAGACACACACACACTTTTTGAACATAGACGTGTAATTGATAGTGTGTTATTAAAGGGAAAGTTCTCTCCTAATAAAGGACAGCAGCATTAAAGGGATAGTTCACCCAAAAATGTCATTTAAATGAATAATTATTTACTTACCCTCAAGTGGTTCCAAACCTGTATGACTTTCTTTGTTTTCTATTGAACATGAAAGAAAGTATTTTGCAGAATGTTGGAAACCGGTAAACAATGACATGACATGAGCAAGCAAACTAACTATCCATCCATCCTAACTAAATCTGATTTGAGTAAATTGGAATCCATAGATTTTTTTTCCTGCTTGCACATACATGGGCAATATCCAATCTGCCACATTGGAGAAAAAAAAAAATAGGAATCACTTGAACTATGCAGTTTAAACGCAGCCTAACTAACTAACTAACCAACTAAATATTTAAATAAATAAATAAACACTTACCTACTACGAAATCAATGGCTTTATTGATTTAAACTTTTAAATTAAAGATTGAAAGATTATTTGAATGCTCTTTTCAGCCGGTTTCAAAATTATTTTGTGCTTCACAAACAAAAGAAACTCAAGTAGGTCTGGAATAATTAATGAGAGAGTAAATTGTGAGATCCTTTTCATTTTTGAGGTGCACTGTCCCTTTAAAAGTGACAAATATTTTCAGAGGTCATCAGAGCATCTGCCATTTATTCCTGATTCAGATGCGGAATAATACGTTTAACATTACATTCTGCTGTAATGGCATATGGATCTTATTGGTTTGATATTTTGGATCATATTTTTTAAATAAAAATCATATAAAATGCATTTAAAGATAATTATATTGTGAAAATTTGCTATAAATTAATTAGTAATATTAATTTTGTATTTTGGATCATTAAAACATTTCCTAAAACTTAATAATAGTTTTAAATAAAATGTATCCCCTATTAAAATGTATTACTAAATAATGTATTCATGTGTTTCAGTGTCAGATAATCTAGAGAAATTACTGAGATAAGCAAGGTAAAAAACAGCTGCAAGTGTGTTAGATGTAAATTTAATTACAAGTTTATTACATGGCTTCTAGTGTATCAGATTACTAATGAACATTTTAAAAACTAAAAAACAAACAAACATGTATTTCTATTGTTTACGTCTATTTAATTGTTTCATAAAAATGTCTTCGGTGGATCTAGAGAGAAATGAAGACGAACCAAAAGCAGCTAAAAGATGACTATCAGAAAAGGCAGAGTGTTAGAGATGTTGTAAAAAGTGTGAGTGTATGAATAGTGTAGGTCTGCACAGGTGGCTTTAAAGGCCTCGGGGGCCGGTGGGGGTCTCCCTGTTTCCCTCTGTCCACAGGTGTTTATTAGCACATAGGAGCTGCCATATGTCCCAGCATGCAGCTCAGCCTGAGGGGGTACAATCAGCCCTCACACCCATAATCATCACTCGCTCTTTCACTCACTCACTCGCTCACTTCGGCTCATGATTTTAGAATTTTTTCCTTCCTTCGCTTGGTATGACCCTAATAGTTCACTTCACTATGTCATGATCATTCATGTACTCCAATATATGGATATCACAGGGATTGACGGGTAAGATGTAAAATATGTAATAGTAATTGACACATTTCAACTTATAATTTGGGTATTGTCTTTCAGGGTATTGTCTTTCATCTTTAGAATAAATATTCACATATTGCATATACGGGTTATATACAGGGTTGGTTTTATTTGAGTCAATCGAAAAATAAATAAATAATAATAATACAGCAAGAAATTTAAAAAAAATAATTTAAAGCAAAAACATGTCTGTCTTGAATGTGAATAATATATGGATAAACAGAAAAAAGTGCACTTTCAAAGAGCAAATTCTTAGAAATCCAATTCTTACAAAAAAAAAGTAAGAATTGCAAAATAAATGTGACTTCCTTCAATTAAACTTGTAAGAATAGTAAATTAATCAATCAATAAATCAATCAAAAACAAAATTAAATTAAATTAAACTATATTAAATTAAACTAAATTAAATTAAGGGCGCCACGTTGACACAGTGGGTAGCACGATTGCCTCACAGCAAGTAGATCACTGGTTTGAGCCTCGGCTGGGTCAGCTGGCATTTCTGGGTGTTTGCCCAGTGATGGGTTGCAATTGGAAGGGCATCCGCTGTGTAAAACATATACTGGATAAGTTGGAGGTTCATTGGGCTGTGGTGACCCCAGATTAATAAAGGGAATGAATTAAATTAAATGTTCTGAAAAGTCCTTTATAAAATTGTAAGATGCCAGAATAAGATATAAATTGAAGGAAGATTAAAAGAATTTGTTATGTGACTCAGAACTGAAACTTTAAATTACCAAAAATAATAATAAAAACAAATAAATAAATAAATAAACTGCAAAAAGAACCAACATCTGAATTCAAGGAATGCTAAATGTAAACCCAAAATTCTAAGGTATTCCAAAAACATTTAAAAATTGCAAGATGTAAACGCAGAAATCTAAGGTGTTCCTTAAAGGGTCAAAATTCTGACACACAAACCATGAAGTCCAAGTGAAAAAAAGTTTAATTGTAAATGATGCTGAAAGAGTTTTTGAATTACACTTAAAATTGTGGTAAAAAGCAGAAACAATATTCCATAGAAAAATCATCCATTTAGGCGGTTCATTCCGCTGTGGTGACCCTGGATCAATAAAGGGACTAAGCCAAAAAGAAAATGAATGAATGAATGAATGAATCATCCATTTAAAAAAAAAAAAAAAACTTTTTCTATCAAAACATTCTTTTCTTCGTGAGGACTCACTGACTTAAACTGCACATCTTGATTCTCCAGTGATCGGCATATATAAGTACACCCCTCACAAATCCATCTTTAAAAATACATATATTTATTAGGAAGCTATAAAATACTATATTTGTGCATATACATTAGTCAGTACTGAAGCCAAATCTGGAGCTTCTCTAACAAAATAACTTACGATAACGGTCCAAAAACTAGCACACCCAAATTTATATATTATAGAAACAAATTAAATACAAATTTGAAAAAAGAGGAAATATCAAGACTTTGCTTGAATTTAATTGTATTATCTTTCAATTTCTAAATATGTTTGATGACTAAAATATTATTGTAATAAATATATCTAATTAATAAAATCTTTTTTGTTTAAATGCACCAAAATACATTGCCTATATTTGCTGAAAAATAGATAAAAAAATATGCTGAGCACTGTATGTATGAACTTATATATATATAAATTAAAAGACAGGATAAAAATATACATCACATCATTTACGCATATGTATGAGTGATAAAGACATAATAATATTAATACACTAGACTTCAATATTACAACAATTGTATATATAACATTTAAATCTCCAATCTTCCAGCAACACATATCAAACACCCTTTCCATTCCCTGTCTTTCAAACCTCAGCTGGGATGGAAATGTTTTGCACCTGGTCAGTATGAGAGAAAAGCATTGTGATTTGACCACACTGCCCCCCACCCGCCACCCCTCGCTCAGACAGGCCTGTGGATGATTGGCCAGTGAACACACACACACACACACTGCCAGCGGTTTGCCTGTTTGAAGTGGGCATATGGTTGCTGCATTTGCATTTAATGCCCTTCAGATTACGAGCGTTAACTCCTGCTAAACACCTCGCTCAGTTGGGGCTAATTTGATGAGGTCATGCTGTGACCTCCTGACCTTCTACCCCTCTGTCCTGTAAGTGAAAGCAGCTGGAAACAGATCAGCAGAGATTTGCACATATACACTCATGCACACACACATATTCGCATATACAACCTGTTCAGTTTATGTCTTTATTCTGTGCCACAGTTTATAATGTGCTGGTCAATCCTTTCGTAGAGTGTGGGAATCGTGATTTAGTGAAAATGAATATGACACCTGGTTTTATGAAAGCTTATATTTTGATAGAGAGATTGTTCAATAGTGATGTTAATTGTGATGTTTATTTTTTTAAAGGAAGGGCTTTATTACTTATTCAATATACAGCAATTTAATTAAATGAATTATTCAGCATTATTGGTGTTCCACTAAATAAATATCATATACTAATAATTAATTATTCAAAAGATGAAGAAGATTGTTTAAAAAGCCTAACAGATAGAACAGAATTGATTTATATGTTTTGTAAAACAATTATTTCAAAATTTTAATATCTATCTATATATATATATATATATATATATATATATATATATATATATATATATATATATATATATATATATATATATATATATATATATCTTCGCCACAGCGGAATGAACCACCAACTTATCCAGCACATGTTTTATGCAGCGGATGCCCTTCCAGCTGCAACCCATCACTGGGAAATATCCATACACACTGATTCACACACATACACTACGGATAATTTAGCTTACCCAAATTCACCCATACCGCATGTCTTTGGACTTGTGGGGGAAACTGGAGGAAACCCATGCGAACACGGGGAGAACATGCAAACTTCACACAGAAACGCCAACTGACCCAGCCGAGGCGCGAACCAGTGACCTTCTTGCTGTGAGGCGAGTTTGCTACCCACTGCACCACCGTGCAGCCCTTATTATATTATATTGTTTATATTATATTTTATACAACAGTTCTGTCTGGTTCTCGAATCTGATTGGCTGATAGCCGTGCAATATTTTGCAATATCAGGACTTGTACAACCTCTTCACCCCTGTGTATTACTCCGCCCACTACAGTTCAATAGTATCTGGATGCAGCCTTTATGATGCAAGCTGAGACTGCATCACTCAGCGATGCAATGTCAGACACAATGCACTCAAATGGAGTGAGTGACGTCACTGTGTTGGGTAGAGTTAGGGGTGGGGTTAGGTGAGCGCATTAAAAAGCATTGGATGCAACTCAGATTGCACTGCACCACATCTGCATTCAGACCCCTCTCCTACAGTTTGGCAAATATTGCTGATGTTGGACTACATAATGTACTTTTGAGGCTTTTTTAGGCGAGAATGTAGTTGTTCAGATGGCAACTATGTAGTTTAATTATTATTTATAAGGATAGTGCCTATTTTAAATATTTATTATTTCTGAGATATAACGCATCTGCATCCATCAGCCTGTCATCCACAAGATGGCAACAGAGACCGCATAATAAGCCCTTAGAGGAGAAAAACTCAAACTTGTAATTTCAAACTACAGCTGATCAAATCATTATAAAACTGGTAAGTGACTTTCTTAGACGATCTCTCTCTTTTGTTTGTTGTAGTGCTGTATTTAGATCATAGTAATTGTACACTGTAAAAAGTAAAGGTGCTTCAAGTACCCTGTTAAGTACTCAAGGAACTTTAAAATGTATTTTAAGTGCCTCAAAGATCTTTCTCTCAAAATGGGGTTCCTTGAGGAACCACTGACAGTCTTTGCAGTACTTGCAGGACCCTTTTGCAGTAACTGGGATCCTACAAGCACTTTTTTGTCAATACTGTGGTTCTGGAGTCACTGTTTCCTTACACTAAGACCTCGAAGCTCTTTGAAAGTTATTGGAGGAACTCAATTTTCAAAAAAGAGTTACTGAAAGATCTATGAACTTATATAATGGTTCCTGGTGGATCTCTCATCTAAAAGCTAGCACTTAAAGGAACCAAGAGATTTTTTTTTTTTGTCATAATTAAATAGACAATTGTGGAGACCAGAAAAAGAGATGGATGTTCATTTACTTAATATTTACTTAGTTATTTGTGCTTTTAGAATGATATGAAATTTGGTGTTTGTTTTTCTTTTTTGTGTGGCACTCACTGAACACAAGAATATCAATGATTAGAGTCTAAATGTTAACTTGATTACAGTTAGGAGGCTGACTGGGAAATTGTGAAAAAATTTAAAAATGTAAAAGTAATTTTGGAGGATAAAATACAAATGAGCCACAACAGAGGGAAAAAAAGAGACAAAAACATGCACAGGCATGTACAATTATGAAAATGATAATTATTATAGGGGACTAATTCCATTTTCTGTCACTTAACCTCATTAGACCCTTGAGTTTTGACATTTAAAACAATAATAATTACAACAACTGCTGCAATAATAATATTAACAATATTAATAATAAATATTAAGCTATTATTATTATTTTTTTAATAAAAATAGAACTATATAACACAGTTCTTCAAAAATCCACTCATGAAAAATATTTAAGATATTACTAAACTTAAGTATATAGGCTATGGGCTCTGGTTTATTAATAAAAAGTATTCCTCCAGTTTGTTTTGATAAACCAACAAAGATAACTTGCTAATGAATGCAGTATTTTGTACATTTTTATTTTTCTGAATTAAATGTTTTTTTTTATCTGTTTCTTGGATTAATGGAATGGAATTAATTGTGTTGCCAAAAAAATAAATAAAAATTAACCGGAACTAACAAAATAATATAAACATGACGCGGACGCGCATCATCGTGCACGTGCATCGTGTACGCGCAGGTGCTGGTCGCAGGAGCGTTTTCAAATAGCAATTTGTAACGGCTCCTTTCCTCCATTTCGTGACGGCTGTCATCTCTAACACACGGAAGGTGAGTAAGTTGGCAAAATAAATATACAAATTAGGTACGATTTGCACACAAATATCTACACTTACACGCATCATTATGTCGTGTAACCTGTTTTAGGAACGTCTCGCGAAGCGATTGCTGTTGTATAAGATTGGGTAAACATTATTTTGCGATAATAACAATCGGCTGGATATACATAATCACTCAAATTACACGTCTACCTCACACAAATATAAATAATTTGATGTAAAATATTGATTTATGTCGAAATATTTTATTGTCATTGAACACGAAGCTTCCAAGAAAGCCATTGCAAGCGACCGTTAATTTCAAATTAAACAGATAACGTTATACATTCATACTTGTTAAACGGCTTTTTTCCACTAATATATATATATATTTATTTATTGTCTTCCCTTACATATACAGTGTGTAGCAAGTGTCTTGAGCAGGGTTGCTTATATTATTTTCTAGCCGCGATGCTATCTAATATTCTTTCCTTATATTGTTTGTGAGTAATATTACACATTTGTTATTATTTGCGTTTCTTCAACAGTTACCTGTGTGACAAATTGTGTCTAAGTTATGTACTTCAATACATTTTTTATTCATTCACACAAATAAATGTACATAAGGCCTGCTTTTTTTCCTTCTCAGAACATCCACATAAACCCTGAAATTGTTCTCGCAAACAGCCGTTTGAGTCACCTCAAATGTAAGTATTTTTTAAGTAACTAACTGAATAGGAAATAAATGTAAAAATACTTCATTTAACAAACAATATTATTTGATAATCATTATCCAGCTGGGTAACACTGAACTAATGACATTAAACTTTTAACCTTTTAAGTGTCTAAAATCACTCACTTATTTTCTCATTTGCTTGTTTCTGATGTATCTATATTAGATGTAAATCATTGTGACAGATATAGACTAGAAATTTAAAGTTTGCTGTATCAAATCCAGGTAGCAGAGGGCCAGATTGAAATGGTCCGATGCACTTCACTTGCAATGCAGATCATCATTTCTGGAC
Organism: Danio aesculapii; assembly: GCF_903798145.1. Taxonomy (NCBI): domain Eukaryota; kingdom Metazoa; phylum Chordata; class Actinopteri; order Cypriniformes; family Danionidae; genus Danio; species Danio aesculapii. Next base: position 41,959,370 of record NC_079447.1, on the reverse strand, counting down.
AGCTTTCTACTTACTGCTGTGGACATGAAAGGTTCAGCAGACTTTTTGCTCTGAATGAATGGCTATTAACACGGTGTGAAGAACAAAATCTGCTCTTTATTAACAATTGGAATCTTTTCTAGGATCGTCCTAGGCTTGCCCATGCTGATGGGCTGCATCACAGCAGTACTGGAGCTGAATTCCTGTTGGACAACATCTTCAGGATGCTTTGACTAGTAAGTGAAAATCCACATTTTAGCCATGTAGACTTTTGCTCGTCCCACTTTAATCACAGTAATGCATATCTGGCTAACTCCATAGAAACTGTCTGTTCCTCGTATTATTAGATCAAGAATTTAATTTACTATGTGTTCTAGAAAAAAAATCTATTAAAAATCAAACCAGAAAAATGGCAAATAAGTGAAAATACTTTTTTTTTTTAAGTTTGGTGTTCTAAACGTCCGGCCACTTGCACCTAAAGCATGTATTGTAAATGAACAGACAACAATCTTAATGCACTAATAATCCTAATCTTAATGTCTTACTGAAACCTGGCTTAAACAAAATTACTACAGTATGTTAGTTTAAAAACGAAGCCGCGTTGAACTTGAAATTAATTAAATTATATTTATTATTAGATGAAGCAACATAATGCTTGGGTAATACATTTAAAATGAATAGTTGTTCAATTAAAATAATATTTATAAAGTGTCCACCAAATTATAGTTTTTTTTACAGAGTAGTGAGTTAGTTAATACCACCTCACAAATAAACATGGTTTAAAGTAAATAAAAATTTTGTCATCATTTACCCACCCCTAATATGTTCCAAACCTGTTTGATTTTCTTTCTTTGAGCGCAAAACATTATATTTTGATTAAAGCTGAACATTTTTAACCGTTAAAAATAAATTATAACCAGTATAACAAAAGTATGGTTATAGGTTTTCTGTTTTCAGTTCAACAGATGAAAGAAACTTAAACAGGATTGGAACAAGTGAAGGTTGAGTAAATGATGACAGAATAAATTTTTTGGGTGAACTGTCCCTTTAAAGTGGAAGTGAAGCACTCAGTCAAGTTTACATTCATTTGTAAATTGATTTCCAGTTTACTGAAAATATAATAAAGAAACTCGATTAATGTAACCATTATTGAAGAAAAGAGCATGTTTTACAATAGTTTATATTTTTAGAGCTAGGGTGCAGCTATTTTGGAATATCACTGTCTGACGTCACAAGGTTGGTTCCGTTCCCTCAGCTGAACAGATACAGTGGAAGTAATGGACTGAACACGGAGACTGGAAAGCCTAATTTAACACAATGCATGAAGTTTTGGATGTGCATCACAGAGCTAGTGCAAATACAAGCATTACATTTACAGTTAAAGTCAGAATTATTAGCCCCACTTTGAAGTTTTTTTTTCTTTTTTTAAATATTTCCCAAATGATGTTTAGCAGAGGAAGGAAATTTTCACAGTATGTCTGATAATATTTTTTCTTCTGGAGAAAGTCTTCTTTGTTTTATTTCAGCTAGAATAAAAGCAGCTTTTAGGTTTTAAGGTTAAAATTATTAGCCCTTTTAAGTAATATTTTTTTGATAGTCTACAGAACAAACCATCGTTATACAATAACTTGCCTAATTACCCTAACCTACCTAATTAACCCGGTTAAGCCTTTAAATGTCACTTTTAAGCTGAATACTAGTGTTATGAAAAATATCTAGTAAAATATTATTTACTCTCATCATGGCAAAGATAAAATAAAACAGTTAATAGAAATGCGTTATTAAAACTATTATGTTTAGAAATGTGTTAAAAAATTTGGAAATTAGGGAAAAAAAATAAACAAGGGTGCTAATAATTCAATGGGGCTAATAATTCTGACTTGAACTGTATGTCCGAAACATAAAAATATGTTTATACATTTTAAAATTTTTCTTTTATTACCGATCGATTGATGTGCTTTGGTCCACTCTCTGTTTTACGATGCCTGACTGCCCTCAATGTCTTTAACAAGATCTGGTACCTGACGTAATGGACGTATTTTCACTTTTCACTATATAGCCCCTGTTCATGTTCTGTTCATGTTCAACCTACCTAAGATCGGTGCCGTTTTTCACTTCACAGGTTTTTTTGTGCTTCATATTCAATGTTGAAAGATTATTGTAATCGTTGCATTAGTCTGAATGTAATCACCGTGCCAGGCAGCGCTGCACCAGTGTGAGAGAGTAGACTAAAGCATCAAATGAACAGTATTTAAAAGAAAAATAGTAAACATATAAAAAAAAATTATATTTTAGACACAAGTCTGTTCCTTGTATTTGTACCAGCTCTGTGATGTATGTCCACAACTTCACACATTGTGTTAAATTAGGCTTTTCAGTCGTCATGTTCAGTCCATTACTTCCACGATATCAGTTCAGTTGAGGGAACGGAACCAACCCTTTGACGTCAGACACAGCTATATTCCAAAATAGCTGCACCCTAGCTCTAAAAACTACAGTAAAACATGGCATTTTCTTTTAAATAGTTACATTATTCGAGTTTGTAATATATATTTTCATTAAAGTAGAAAACAATTCGCAAAATAATGTAAACTTGACAGACTGCTTTACTTTCATTTATATATTTTAAAAAACAAGACCAACTTTATATTAAGGCACCTTAACTACAGTACTTAAAGTTAAACTAATAATATAGTACAATGCACTTATTAAGTACTGTAAATACATGTTTTTACATTGTATTATTGTAAAAACTTATTGTTGAGCCCTGTAATATTAATTTCTGTATTTCAAAGGCCACTTAAATTTAGTCCAAAAACAATATTTGACCTTAATGCATAATTGATTTAAATTTTTAACTCGTATAATTTTCTCTTTATTTAATGTGTTTTTAATCAACTAATGGTTCATTTAAAAAAAAGCTAATAACTACAACCTGAATAAAATAACAATATCGCAAATGCATGTTTGAGAGGTTTACATTCTATGGATTTTGCCTTTATTGATGTATATGGGCACTCTGCAAGCGGTGAAAAAAAATCCTTTATATAAATTGAGACAATTCCTAATTTTATTGATGTTTCCTTTTGTTATTCAGATATGTTCTGCATATCTTTTGTGAATATGTCTTGATAAGTAAAAAAAAATGGCTCTGGGAATATTGTGAATTTCCTTTGTTTTCATAACTTCTCAGATTAACTACTTTTTAATTTACTTTTATAGGGACACCTCCAATGTGAAGCAGTGGCCAGCTAAAGATGTTGCTGGCTGTTATTGCTAGACATTATTTAAATTTGATTGTTTGCATTAAAATGTATAATCAATAGTTTCGTATTGAATTTAAAATATTGCTTCTTACATATAAAGCTCTAAATAATCTAGCTCCTGCTTATCTAACCAATCTTCTGTCTCGCTACAATCCAACTCGCTCTTTAAGATCTCAAAACTCAGGACTTCTGGTAGTACCTAGAATAGCAAAGTCGAGTAAAGGAGGTCGAGCCTTCTCATTTATAGCTCCTAAACTCTGGAACAGCCTTCCTGATAACGTCCGAGGCTCAGACACACTCTCCCAATTCAAAACTAGATTAAAGACCTATCTGTTCAGTAAAGCATACACTTAGTGCACCACTTAGGGGGCTTCCACACAGGTTATGCATCTTGCTGATATACACTGTGAACATCAGCTACGCTAATTATTTCTTTATTCTCGATTTCCACCTGGGGATACTCTTCCCGAGGCCCTCAGACTATGCAGAGTCACTGATTCGATCCAAGACCAACGACGAGATGATCCCAAGGTTTCCATATCCTGGACCTGGCCGAATCCTGAACAACTACTGCGATGGTCATGGAAGAAGGGAGAACATGAGACTGTTTCCTATGACGCTCCAGAGACAGACGAGTCTTCGCTGAGGCCAGCTTCCAGCCTCCGCCACTGAGACTGCAGCTCTGCACAAGACGTTTGGCCAGCGGAGAAATTAAAATGGTCGTGCCCAACTGAGCCTGGTTTCTCTCAAGGTTTTTTTTCTTCACTTCTGCCTTTAGTGAAGTTTTTTTTCCCTCTCCGCTGTCGCCACTGGCTTGCATGGTTCAGGATCTGTAGAGCTGCGCATGGTTGGATTTGCCCTTCAATATTTGGACTCTCAGTAGTGATTATTAAACCACACTGAACTGAGCTAAACTGAACTGAACTTAAACACTACAAACTGAACTACACTGTTCCTATTTACTGTGACCTTTTATGTGAAGCTGCTTTGACACAATCTACATTGTATAAGCGCTATACAAATAAAGGTGAATTGAATTGAATTGAATTGAACATTATTAATCATATTATGTGAATGTAATTGTGATGTATATTGATTAATAAAAGTAATTATTTATGAAAAATGTGATTGTATTTTTAAAAAATCTATAAACATGTATAGATAGATAGATAGATAGATAGATAGATAGATAGATAGATGTCTATTGAATTTGTGATTAAACATGTTTGCACAAACCATAAATTAAGAGAGATAGGAAAAACAAGCCTTAAAAAAATAAAATGGTGCTTCAAAGCACTCAAGGTGGTTCCTGGTCATTCTTAATAAGAGGGTTCATCAGAGAACTGCTCCTTTTGAAATGGTGCCTAGAGGTTCTTTAGAGGGTTCCGCCGGCCTGGCAATGTGAAGAACCCCAAAAAGTGCCTCCATGAACCTTTCATTTTTACAGTGTTAATAAGAGTGTTCCTCCAGGAACCCTTGAAGTTCCTCAAAGAACTGCCCTTTTTTGAAATGGTGCCTAGAGGTTCTTTAGAGGGTTCCGCCGGTGTGGCAATGTGAAAAACCCCAAAAAGTGCCTCCAGGAACCTTTAATTTTTACAGTGTAGTGTATTGAGTGTGAGATGGGACTCACATATTAGGAATGTATGTATTTTGTGTTGGCCACTCTTTGTACAACCCTGAGTTACTTTTTGAGCATTTTTTTTCCTTATCGCAAACACAACAGTAACCTGGTAGTGTTTGTGTTGCTTTAGCTTTTTTGATGTTAATTATTATGATCTTTCAATTGCAACAGAGAAATATACTAGGAAATCTCTTTAGACTGATGGCATTTCATGCAGTTCAGCCTTATAATCTTAAAATATGGACAAAATCACCTGTTTTGTCATCACTTTAGATATTACGCAAGAGAATCATTTAAACACAACCTTAGATGTTGGTGAAGTAGCAACAGTTTCTGCTGTTCTGACATCAGCTGCAGAAGTGAAGGAATGGCGGAAGAAGGTAGTTCCTCACACAAAAGGGTCTGTAGACTCTCTGGGTTTGATTTTAACCCATAAACACGATTATGCCGTCGAACTGTTGAATAAACACAATATCACACTCATAGCAGTGTCGTCACTGGTGGGACCTGCAGCACGCCTCCCACCAGGACCTTTATTCAGCCACATTGCACTGCTACTAGTGTGAAATTGCTCATATTATATTATATTATATTATATTATATTATATTATATTATATTATATTATATTACAGTTGAAGTCAGAGTTATTATCCCCCCTTTGATTTTTTTTCTTTCTTTTTTAAATATTTCCCAAATTATGTTTAACAGAGCAAGGAAATGTTCACAGTATGTTTGATAATATTTTTTCTTCTAGAGAAAGTCTTATTTGTTTTGTTTCAGCTAGAATAAAAGCAGTTTTTAATTTTTTAAAAGCCATTTTAAGGTCAAAATATTAGCCCCTTTAAGCTATCTTTTTTTCGATAGTTAACAGAACAAACCATCGTTATACAATAACTTGCCTAATTACCCTAACCTGCTTAGTTAACCTAATTAACCTAGTTAAGTCTTTAAATGTCACTTTAAGCTGTATAAAAGTGTCTTAAAAATATCTAGTCAAAAATTATTTACTGTAATCATGGCAAAGATAAAATAAATCAGTTATTAGAAATGAGTTATTAAAACTATTATGTTTAGAAATGTGTTGGAAAAATCTTCTCTCCTTTAAACAGAAATTGGGGAACAAATAAACAGGGTGGCTAATAATTCAGGGGGGCTTAAAATTCTGACTTCATCTTTATATTATATTATATTATATTATATTATATTATATTATATTATATTATATTATTAATGTGTGTTTTTATTTATTATTAACGCCTTTAGTTTTAAGAGTAAATTGCATTTTTAAGTGTGTTTTATTTATTTATCTTTTAAAAATCCTGTAATTAACCCTTTCTCAGACAAAGAACCATATTTCATAAAAAATTTTACGTTTAGAAAGTCTTGTATCAACCCGTTGTAACACTCCAGGTTTTTCTAATGAATATTTCAACTAGAGACTTATAAAGACATCTCATTTCCTTTCAAAACTTTTTCAGAAGTGACCAAAAACAAAAGCATTTTGACTAACAGTGTCAAACTTTTAAACACTCACTGAGCTCCTTCTTAAACAGCTGATAATTAAATATACCTGCTGTAGAGCACAAAAAACACTGCATGAACCTCCTACACCTTCCATTTCCTCCTAAAGCATTCCAGCATCCCCTCATATCACACATTACGACCAGCCGAAAACGCACACATACACGCTGCCGGCACACAACCCTCCTTCATTGTGCAGGAGTGAAAGGGGGCGTCGAAACGCTGTGACTGAGCCTCTCCATTGAGTAAAGAGGAGCCCACAGATCTGTTCTCCACCGTCTGAGAGCCTGGTTTTCCTAACCTCCAAGGCCACAACAGCCAGCGGGCCTCTTGAGAGCCTCTCTTATGTCAAAAGAAGGGGAAAAGCCGCTCAGCTTTTAAGACATCGCTTGGCCTTTTGATCAGTTCACAAGTTACAGTCGGAAACTGAGGCCCTTTTTTGATGCAAATGGACACTCATCAAAAGCAGCACCAAAAAACATGTCTTTCTTTGGGACGGTAATGGGTCTCGCTCTCGTTCTGGGAAATGACACAGCCAAGAGTCCACTCAAAGTGCTGAAAAGCAGTCGACTGCACAGGTGTGGACATTGTGCACGTTTTTTCTGCTATAGCGGATCCCAGTCACACACACACATGCACAATTAAAGGATTATGTAGTTCAGATTATTAGGAGCGCAATGCTGGGCAACACCCTGCTAATGTGTTCCCTGTTTATGGATCAGTAAGCCAAATAGTAATGAAGTTTAAATGTAATTTGAAGTGTTATTATGGTGCAATGGTGATTCATTAAAAGAGGCTTTAGAATAAATGTGAGGGAGACCGAATGACTCTCATGCGGTTATGGAGGAATTCCATATTTGTTGGTATTAATAAAGATCCTTTGCTTGTATTTTAACTTTCTGTTCAGATGAAGCAAACATGATTTTGGAGGAAATATTAAATGTGGAATTTCTAAACACAAGTGCTTTTAGTCTTAAGCGCATTGTAAAACATTTTAGGTATAAAAATGTATCATTCTAGAACAATTAAAAGTTTTTAGTTTTTCAATGCTGCCCAAAGCTGAATTTATTCATAATAAATATAAGTAATGGGATGTCACGGTGGCGCAGTGGGTAGCACGATCACCTCACAGCAAGAAGGTCTCTGGTTCGAGCCTCGGCTGGGTCAGTTGGCATTTCTGTGTGGAGTTTGCATACTCTCCCCGTGTTGGTGTGGGTTTCCTCTGGGTGCTCCAGTTTCCCCCGCAGTCCAGAGACATGTGGTACAGGTGAATTGGGTAAACTAAATTGGCCGTAGTGTATGTATGCGAATGTGACAGTGTATGGATGTTCCCGAGTGATGGGTTGCAGCTGGAAGGGCATCTGCTGTGTAAAACGTATGCTGGATAATTTGGCGGTTCATTCCGCTGTGGCGACCCCAGATTAATAAATGAACTAAGCCAAAAAGAAAATGAATGAATGAAGTATGAATAATAATAAATACAGCAATAATGAATAAATATAACAATAAATATTGTTGTTAAGATTTTTGAGCAACTAAAAAAAACATCAGCATATTAGAAAGACTTCTTAAATGGCACCTATTATGAAAAAGATACTTTTATAAGGGGTTTAAGCACATTTGTTTGGCAACAGTGTGTGAATAGTCAGCCTCTAATGGTAAAAATGAATTCATTCTATTAATCACACTTGATAAAAACAGTCTGCAGAAACACTTTGATTGACATTCTCTCTTTTTACATGTAATCAGAGAGGGAAAGTCCTGCCCATTAGTGATGATCTCTCCCTCATTAGCATATTTTCAGAAATGCTTGGTAAAATGCCGGTGTGGACTTAGATTGTTTTCATTCTTAAACACCATTTAAACTAAAATGTATTAGTGTAAATGGGGGCTGAGAAGCAGCCGACCGCATTAGTGTTTTCACACCATAGTTGTAGTTCTAGGATGCACAAATGAGTACAGCAGTCTTTATAAACCGCCTTATTCTGGGACACTTTTTTTGACATTTTCAGTTTTTCACAAAGATTCCGTTAGTCCTGTTTTAAATCTGCTGCTGCTGCTAAAAGCACAATCTCATTTGAATTTAAAGTAACAGTCACCAATATGGCACAATTTGGATCAAAGCCTAAAAGAGGCATTATATATATATATATATATATATATATATATATATATATATATATATATATATATATATATATATATATATATATATATATATTACCGGTCAAAAGTTTGAGGTCAGTAGGATTTTTAAATGTTTTAAATGTTAAAATAAGCTTATCCTGCTGCATTTATTTAATCAAAAATACAGTACAAATTGTATAGAATTTATTTCAGTGATTTTAAAGATTAATTTTCAGATTCATTACTGCAGTCTTCAAAGTCACATGATCCTTCAGAAATCACTCTAATAATAATAATTATGATGCTGATGGTGATTATTATTATTATTATTATTATTATTGTTATTATTTTTAATGGTTATAGTAATAAAAGCAATAATGACTGGAGAAATCATTTCATTCGAAACTACACACAATAAGACAGCAGTTATTTAAAATTTTAATAAATATTTAACAATCAATTTTTTTTACATTTAATAAATGCCACCTTGATGAACAGAATCATTTTCTTTAAAAAACTCTAAAAAACAAAAAAATGACCCCAAACTTTTGACTTGTAGACTGTGTGTGTATGTATAGTGTGTGTGTGTATATGTAGTTTTATTTAATTTGAAACTACATACAATAAGACAGCAGTTTTTAAATAAAATTTTAAATAACTGCTGTCTTATTGTATGTAGTTTCAAATTAAATGATTACTCCAGTCGTTATTGCTTTTATTAATATTACCATTAATAATAATAAAATAATAATTAATAATAATAATAATAATTATATATATATATATATATATATATATATATATATATATATATATATATATATATACATACACGCACGCACAAATACACACACACACACACACATTTTATAACAAATTAATATTTCTTTCTCTTTTCTCAGTCTTTAACCATTGGTCATTAACAAACTATTGACTGCTGTGAATGCGTTGTGAGTCAATATAATAGTAGAAAACAAGATTCATCAAAATATCTTGTTTTGTCCACCGTAAAATAATAATAAAAAAAAACCAAAAAAAAAAAAAACACTCATTTATAGGTTTGAAACAATAAAGGTTTGAAAACAATAACATTTTAGTGATATTTTGGGAGCTCTGTCTCTTTAAATCCCCTTCAGGCTGTTTTATGTCTGTCAATCCACAAGGTCAAGTTGTAGGAATTCATTAGCAGTTGTTTTCCTTTGATTTCAAAAGGACATGAAACGTGACACTTTTATATAGTTGTAAACCAGACCTCCTCCTTTTGGCCTGGCCGAGCGTTGATCCAGTCTGTTGTGGGATCGACAGATCTCCCAAAGCGCATCATTATGTGCCGTTAAAGAATATGGTGACAGAGATTGCAGAGAGGACCGGGAGGAGCTAAACTAAACTCCACTCAAGGTCATGTTCGCCGACAATGGCTCTACTAATCCTTCGCCCACTCAGACGCGATTGGACCCGCAACCCGGCGCTGTGAGGAAGAGTACGGGGGCAGCGTCTCCTCTTCCTCACCCCGTGTATTAGGCTTCCAAGAGCGGCCGGATAATCTACCAATTAGCAGCAATTGTGGCGGCGGGTTTTAATGTGGGGTTCTGTATTTTTTAAATACCGTTTAATTTTTCCTCTCTCTGGCACAATCGTGATTGTCAGCACTCTCTCCGGCTCCCCCATTTAAAATAAAAGAGTCCGGAGCTTAATTTGGCATTAAAGAGCGTAGAATGTGCACAGCCAGCGAAGTGATTGTCAGTCAGAGCTGGGGCGAGAGAAGAAGAGAGACTGAAGGGAGAAAATCATTTTAAAAGCGAGCTGGTGTGAAGGACTTGTTTGAACAGGCCTAATGCCTGCCAGAGTATCAGTGGAAGAAGCCGCATTGTGCCCAGATAACATGGCGCACCAACGTTTCACCCCATGTGGTCCATGGAGTTGGTGTGTTTGGATTAGGAAGGCCCATTACATTAGCCTAATAATGGGATAAGGCCAACTTAGCAACATACTCTGCAAGAACACCAGGCAACATCAGTTTAACTGGGAGCTTGGGAAACCTAGAGGAAAAAATGAGCTGTTTTATTGGGGTAGTTCAATCAAAGTACGAATGTGCTGATCAATTACTAACCATGTGGCCAGACAAGATGTAAGTAAATTTTTCTTCAGAAAAAGATTTTTAGCAGAAACTGTGAGAGGGGTCTGGCTGCAGATTCGGTGTAGATGCAATCTGAGCTGCATCCAATGCTTTTTAAAGCGCTCACCTAACCCCACCCCTAACCCTACCCCTCACAGTGACGTCACTAGTTCCATTGAGTGCATTGTGTCTGACGTTGCATTTCTGGGCGATGCAATCTCAGCTTGCATCATAAAGGCTGCATCCAGATACTGTTGGAAACTGTGGTCATTGGTGAATCATAAATTGCATGTCAATGGCTACTGGTTCTTTGAGGGTGAAAATAAGTCTAAAATCGAAACAAAAGTAATAGCTATGGCTCCTGATGACATGTTTTACAGCATATACATGTATTGCTAGCTGCCATCGATATTAATATTGTTTTATCTTTGAATGCGATCCTTGTAAAAACCAGTCGTAAGTGTAAAAAAGAAGGCATTTATATACATCTGAATAAAAAGGGTATGGCTGCAGACTGGGTGCAGATGCAAGCTGAGCTGCATGTAATGCTTTAATGTGCACACCTAACCCAACCCCTCACAGTGATGTTACTATAGGCTCCACTGAGTGCATGGTGTCTAACACTGCACGTCTGAAACTGTCCCAGCAGGCACACAACGTAATAAGGTCGGGATGTCAGGTGAACAAAATTCAATGTCTAGTCAGTGTCTAAGGACAATGTTATTTTGATGTCCAATAATGACATAAACTGACGTTGATATTTGATTGATTTTAGGTTGTGTTGAAAAGTGACCAAATTTCAAGGTCTGTCCAATGTTGGACACTGATGTCGGTCTGACGATGGGTTTTGACATCAACCCAATTTTTATTTCCACCCAAAATGAAAATGCCGTTCACATGGCGTTGGGGTACAATGTCAATCTGACGTCATGTTGATGGTCTGTGCCTGCTGGGTGTGTGTCTCAGCCTGCATATGCAAATCTGCAGTCAGACACTATTGGAATAAATCAGCTTTCCATTTATTTATGGTTTGTTGCTATAGGACAGTATTTGGCTGAGATACGATTTGAAAATCTGAAATCTGAGGGATCAAAATACTAAGAAATTAATTTAAAGTGGTCCAAATTTTTTTTAGTAATGCACACTTCTCTTCAAAATTTGTTTTAAGTTGTATAAGTTTTTATATATTAAATCACCTATATATGGTAGGATTTATGAAATATCTTCATTGAACATGATTTTTACTTAAAATTTCAACGTATGCCATAAAAGAAAAATCTATATTTTGAGGTAGATATTTGTTTTCAGAAAATGCAAGTCTTATAAAAATATGTACAAGCACTTACAGGCAAAAAACTAAACTAAACTGAACTAAACCAAAGAGCATAGAATCACCAAGAGGCGACACTCTAGTGTAATTTGGGAAATAGCCACTAGATAGCGGCCATTTTGCAATGAAAACTCCAATAGAACAACAGCATATTATATAGTCTGTAAAATAAACTATTAAAAGTGCTGATGATTGTGATATTAAGTGTTGTATTGTCGTCTTTCAGGTTGTATCTCAGCTTTAATGTGCTTTTTAAATAAATAAATAAAAAACAAAACAGCTGCTTGCCATCGTGACAGCAATAAGATCCAATGAACGGCCGATCCCTTTCACTTCAACATGGCGGAATCCAGGGCTGTTGCTGGGCGCTGCTGTTGCAATGGAACGTTCGATTGAGTGTCGCCTCTTGGTGATTCTAAGCTCTTTGACTAAACTAAAAACACAAACAAAACAAAGCAAAACGTTTCACCCAAAAATGAAAATTCTGTCATTGTTTGCTGTACTCAGACCAGGCAGACTGTAAATGATAGTAGAGTAGGTACGTACAGTAAATGATAGTAGAGTTTTCATTTTTGGATGAACTATGCCTTAAATACATGTGGCTCCCAACTATACATTGAGTTCTTATAAAGCAAAATAATAGGTCTGTGAAAGACATCGAACATTATTTACAACACTCAGCTAGAACTGCAAAACAGGTGGAGCACTAAGTTTCTTTGGGATAATTGTGTTTGTGCAAATCGTATCAACCTGTTGGTGGGGCTATAAAACAGACCTTTTACCAAACTTATCTGTGATTACAGTGTTGGAATGATAATAATTAGCTGACTATGTGGGTATTTCCATCAGAGGGAAGTAAGCCAACATTGCATGCAGTTCTTTAATTTAACGATGAACCTTTTTTTTTAGGCAAGCAGGTTGTCAAGGAACAGACAAATGTGTGTCATTACAGAGGCACTGTATTTATGCCACAGGATGAACGTGTGTGTTTAGGAAGATAGCAATTTTATAAAATGAAAAGACCAATTAAAATAATGCTAACGATTCACCTGCACAAACATGGTGCATAACAATCCAAAGCTAAATACAAGTCGAGCCTAAAAATTATAGGTGCACAACTGGAAATGAAGAGTACTCTTGAAAAATATATATATTTGTGAATAAAATCTAGCAATAATTTCATAATTTGTGCTTATTTGTGTGCATGGCAAAAAGCAAATGCTAATAGGCATGTATTGTCAAGTGAAGAAAATGTAGTTGGCTCTTTTAGCTGTCAATCAGGACAAAACCAGCAATATTTAGAGTTATCATATCCAGATGTTGCCTGCCGTTTAATTTTATCCACCTTATTTTTCGTCACCTTGGAATTATAAGGTTCTATCTGCGTTCTGAATGATTTTGAGATATTGAGCTTCAAAGTTTTTGCATTCCATATAGCAAACAGTACGTGTGTAACATTTGTTTTTTAAATTAAAAGTCTTTAATGTAAACAACTTATGAAAAAGCATCCCATAATGTAAATTATATAGTATATAATCCCAGTTGTAAATTAATAAGAATATCAGATAAGAATCAATAAGAATATGTCAAAAACTTAATTTTGACAAAAATGTCAGATAGAACCTTATAATTCTAATGTGACGATTCAAGCAAAGAATGCACAGCTTCTGGTGTCATTCACTTCTTGTTGTACATTGTTTAAAAACATTACTTTATGCTGCCTGATATTGCATTATCCATACTGATATTATGGCGAAAATGTGTTAGCATGTTACTTTTTAGTGTATTGTAATAAAAACGTTGGTTTGTAAATAGGTGTACTGTTTTGTGTAGTTATCATTCAGCCTACTGTTCCAATAGTCACAAATGAAGTGGATGTCTTACACAAACAAATAATATACTAGCTTACTTCCATTTTTCTAAATAATATTAACAATGTCTCTGTCATCAAAGGTACAGATTCTTTAAAAAATAAGGCAATCTGAAATTATATAATGATAAGCTTATTGAAAAAAGATCAAGATGGTGGAAAGGATAAATGTTGATAATAAAAAAATAAGATACAGAAATTAATCAATTATAAGTATAAACTTAAAGTAACTCACATTTAATTTTTTTTCACTAGAGGAAAGTGCTGTTGAAATTTCATAAATGTAGCTTTATAGCAAATTAAATGCAGCAATTTATTTGCTTCCTACACTCTCAGAAAAAAAGGTACAAAGTTGTACCCAAAAAGGTACAAACCCTTGTCACTGGGGCAGTACCTTTTCATGGAACAGAATTGTACCTTAAAATAAAGAAACAAATTTGTACCATTGCAGTTTGTACCTTTAAGGACATTATTTGTACCTTGGACAACCAAAATGTACCTTTGGCTTTTGGAACCTGCTGGTACAATATTGTACCTTCATCAACGGTACAAATCTGATCCTTAAAGGTACTGCCACAGTGACAAAGCACTTTGTACCTAAACTGTGTCAAATGTGTTCCTTAAAGAATTATTAAAAGCCATTTCTGCTGAACCTGAAAGGCGTCAATTTATTAATGTAAAATATCAAAATACATTTTTAAATGATAAAAACATTTTCCACTTATGACATTACATTATTCCATTTATAGATTAGATAAAAATGTTTAAACTAATAAAATCAATTTGCTGTAAAACGTTTAACAATACATTTCACAAAAATGTTACAGCATATGCAATAAATGTTTTTTTGTACAATATAAAACTTGACACTTTTCATAGCATACCCTTGTAATCACTTAGGTTTATATAAATTAAAGTGAAAATAAAATTCTGATAAAGCATTGTAATGATATATGCACAATACAAATGTATCTGGTTCCAATTTACAAAAGATTATCAACCATATAAAGGTCAAGTGCTTGGTAGTCCAGTTCCTCTCCTGGCACCATACAAAACCAATCCTTGTCATATGTAACATGAATATAAAATTATTAAAAAAAAATGAATATAAAATAACAAAATTACTATTAAAATACTGTGGCAAATGCTGGACAAATGCTCAGAGTCAATAACTTTACAGGCCTCAGCAAAAAAAGTCAACTGAATGTAAATGCCCCAAACAAATCAAGAACTTCTTTGCTATTAAATTCATTTTGCTTTAGATGGTGGCAAAGCAAGGAATCATAGTTCTCTTTAAAGAAATTAAAAGAAACTTGACATCTTTCAAGAGTTCTTGCTGAACAGACTGTGGGAATACATTTTTTCTCTGCATTTCAAAACAACAAGAAACTAGATTCCCCTTGAAATTAGTCAAAAGATCATTTATTTCAGGTATAGCATCTTCAGGAGCATCCTCTGCAGTGTCAAAGTTCACTTCATTGTCACTATAATCGATGTTGGCTTTACTGTCACTAATGTAAATTTCATCCTCTTCAGTGACATTGTTTTTATTTAGCCAAATGTGAGTTCTGTGCTTTCTGTATACATGATGCCGAAAAGACTCATACTTGAAAAATAAATGTTGACAGTCATCAAGTTCACAAGAGATAGAAAAGTTATGCTCATGAGTATGAATCGGTCCTATACGTTTGATTAATTTTACAATAGTAAAATTTTGGTGTGAACACTTCGGACATGCATAGGGTCGTGGCATCTTCACAGTCTATGATACTAGATCAATAAACCTGACAACAGCAGTTGGCAATGGCTTATCATCTGGTACAGAAATCTTTAACACATGCCTTTGGTGAAAGAGCAAAGTGTTCCTGTGGTGCAAGGGATATGCAAGGTGGGACAAAAATATGGATATGGACAAAAAGCAGAAAGAATGCCACCCTCCACTTCAACTGCTCGGCAGATCCCTCAGATCCCTCAATTTTCACATTTCTGAAGATTTTCTTATCACTAAAGACTTGTTTCCAGCCAGATGCTCCCAAAATCTGCACAGTGGAGTAGGGTGTTGCTGGTGCTTCCTGGACACAATGTAAAATAAGTATTAGAAGTTAGGCATTTATTAAAATCAAGTTCCCAATGACATGTTGCAACCGCACAAAAGACTTAAATCAACATCAATACATTGTTACTAAAAATTCTATGGACGGAATACCTGTCCAATGCGGAGAATGGTCCACTTTCTTCCTAAGAATCACTGGAAATGACAACAGAGTAGCATAAAAATCCATATCCAAGAACACATTGAAAAGATATTAGAGGAGTAACGGTTCAAATTACTCATTGTTCATAAGTGTCATGGTTTCTGTATAGTTCCAAATATGCTATGTTAAAAATAAACAAAAGTAAAAAATTAAACCTACGAGAAATTGCACAAAAAATACAATACACTATATGGCAATATACACATCTTTTTTTGGAGATGCCTTGTCAGATTAAAAGATTTTTAGATCAACTGTGCAAATTTAAGATTTTTTTTTTTTTTTTAAACAAAGAACCAATAAAAACAGAATTTAATTTGGATTATCAAAATGTTCAAAAATTTGTCTAAACAGAAACATATTCATACCACAAAGACTCTGCAACAGCTTCATTTCTTGCGTCCATGTAAAGAGATTCTATACGAGATTTCTCCTCAGCCATCTTCAACACACTGGAAACTATTTTGTTGAAGAAATCCTGGAAACACTGGCTTTATCAGTTACAGCATGCATTCGTCCCATTTCCTGAATTAACTGAAATGCAGAGTAGACAAATAATAAAAAACAAAAGTAAATTCTGTTCTTTTTCACAATTATTAAAAAAAAAAATTTAGTGTAACAAATGTATACAGTGAAATGGTACAACATGTTGCTTTTAAATGTTTTTAAGTAAATAACAATCAGGGGCCATTGTATAGAAATCAAAAATAAACATTTTAGCAACATTTGTTTTTATACACAGACACTGTATTTTACTTGCATCCAATTTTACTTGTACAGTCTTTGGAAATTTTGGTAGTGTAATCAGTAGGAAATGATGATGGGGCCCTTTTTGCCATTTAGACAAAGAGATGACGCTGAATTGAGGTGAAAAATTTTAAAATGTTTACTTTGTAAACATGATACATATTAATAGTGTGACAAAATAGGTCAGTATAATCATGACAGATTTTTAAATAAGCATGTTTCTAGTATGGATTAGCATGTTTCCTGCTAGGCAGTTAATAGGGGGTTCTTAGTGGTTGCTAAGGTGTAGCTATGGTGCTTTGACTGGTTGTTAAAGCATTGCTAGGCGTTGCTAAGATGCTCTGAGTAACAAACCAAACTTAGTAGCCACTCAGAACACTAGCAACATCTCAGCAACCACATAAAACACCCTAGCAATGCCTTAGAAACTACTCAGAACACCCTAGCAACAACTCAGAATAAACTAGCAACCACCTAGCAACATCTTAACTACTTGGAACACCCTAGTAACCGCCTAGCAACATTTTAGAAACCACTCAGAACATCTTAGTAATCGCCTAGCAATGCTTTAACAACCAGTCAAAACACAATTGCAAAACCTTAGAAACTTCCTAGCAACCACTCAGAACACCTTAGCAACCACTCAGAACACCCTAGCAAAGCCTTAACCATCAAGAGCACCCTAGCAACACCTCAGCAACCACTCAGGACCCCTTTGTTAACTCTCTAGCAGAAAACATTCCAATCCATACTAGAAACATGCTTATTTAAAAATCTGTGTCATGATTATACTAAACTATTGTCACATTATTGATTTGTATCATGTTACTGTTTCTATTTGCTCAAACAAAATGTTTAAACATTACTCAAAAACACTGCAATCATTTCAAGCAATTTTACACTGAAACCCAACAAACTACAAATACATTAAGCAGGGAGGTCTGCACAATTGATTCAATTGAGGTACAGTTAATTATAATACAATAATTGTGTGCAAGTGAATAACTGCTGTAGTACTTGCCTTACATCTGTGGATGCAGCCAGACTTTCAGGCAGATTTACACTTTGGTTCTCTTTCAGTTGCTGGACACGTTTGATAAATTTTACTTGCTTTTAAAAAGACTTTTCAAAAAGCTGCACGATCACGTGATCCGTAAGACCAGCGCTGACAGTTTTCCCATCCACCTCAAAATCTAAAAGACAAAGAAACAACGTTATGCAAGTTTTGTACAGGGCGATTGTTTATAGTGCATGAGCAGATAATGATATTCTTGTAAACAGAGTGCGCTGGGCAGATTACAATGCAATGTTTGTTTAAAGGTGCAGTGAAGGCAAGATGCTGGCTTTACCCGCACATAGTGTATACTGCACACAAGGTATCACGTTACATTATTACCAAAGTGAGAAAACGCGTGCCGTTTCACTGGCGGCGGCGAGGCCTCGCGAAAGATGCACCGAAAATCTTGCACCTTTCACGAACACAACACCTCGAGGCGCAAAAATAAAAATTTAAATACACTGTGTGCAAAATACTTTGTCTGACATGGAATACACGAGTTATGTTTCTATGAAATTTCAAATAACAAGCAACTCAAACTTTCTCAATATGTCTGCGCAAGTTAGGCTATTTATACCTTTGAAATGGCCTTTAGAAAACAGAAAAAGAATGCCTTTAACATTACACTCGTGTGGCACATGATGAACTAAAGTATTAAAATAATTTAACATAACTGCAAACCTACGACACACAAAACTGTTACGTTAAAGTTCCACTTCCTAAAGTCATGTAGGGCTTCTGTAAAATAACGTTAGCCTATAAAATGTTCCATTTGACTCACCTCTGAATTTCCTCTTCTCTTCGTCAGATAACTCTAGTCCAGCCTCCATTAACTTTAAAACAAGTCCTTCGGATGATAAAGAAGGCAAAGCCATGGTGAAGTGGTAATCTGTTTCTCGATGTCCGTTCACATGGTCAATTCCGTTGCCATCTGTGTCGATTCGCTTATATGCGTCCGATAAACCACCAAAATAAAAGTTTTGTAATAAACAGCCAAACAGTTGATTCAGGTTGTCGTCTGCTTTCTGCTATCCGTTTTTAACCTCTGTGGTGAGTCAAATAAAAGCACCAATTCCAAAAATTGTAGAAATAAAGAGGCAAAAAGTAAACCAAAGATGTTGTCTGCTTCCCGACTTCGTGCTCAAACGGCTGCACGGCTGCAGCAACTTAAACTAATCAATGTATTGTTGCTGTGCCAATACACAGCAACCAATCATTTGTAAATTAAAAATGTTTGGCGGGAATTATGTATGCTAGCAGCTAGCTTACCTGCTCAGTGGAAAACAAGTGCCAAAATGTTTAGTAAATGTTTTTTAAAAACGGCATTTATTAATATAGTTCACAACAACTGTAGTTGTTTTTGCCAGAACTTAATAATTAGAATCTAATATTTAATGTGAAAAAGTAGTCTACATTTAAATGATGAGTTTTAATGTGAAAATTTACATAAAATCACTTTCCAGTCATATTTTTATAATAGAGATTGTATTGTATTATAGGCAGTTTGGTGACTATGATGAAGAAAAAATAATGAATTGTAATTTATTTGCAAATGTAATGAAGAGGGGGTTGTCCAACACTTTTGTACCTTTGATGGGAGAACAATTGTGTACCTCCATTTCAGTTGTACCGTAAAAGGCACTGAACAGTATCATACAAGCTCTTTCATGTACCATATATGGTACAATTTTTACAGGGGTACAAAACTGTTCCTTAAGGTACATAATTTGTACCACCATGTACCTTTTTTTCTGAGAGTGTATGAACAGTGTGAGTGCTTCAAATTAGTTAAGATGCTTCCTGAAAAGGCAGCTCCCTTTGCAGAATGCTCTCAAACTTAACAAACACACACACGTGCACACACACTCACACATATGCATGTGCATGTGTGCATCAAATTTTCCTCATTTGATAAAACACATTGATGTTGTGTTAATATATTCAAATATTATAGAAATGTCAATTGTACTAATTCCTAAATTAATTCTTACAGTAATTGTATTGTATTTTGTCAATTTTAAGTGAATCATGGTTCCTAAATCAACAACAAGCAGTGCTGAGGAAGCTAATCTGAAACTAGCTTGATAAGCTACAGGCTCCTCATCGGATCCTGTAGCTAAACCACTTTAATTCTACCTTTCTAAAAAAGTAAGTAGCTAGATAGATAGATGTTGAAACTACTTTTTCCACAATGACATATATTACAAATAAGTGAATAACAATAAAAAATGATGCGGTTTTAAGTAAAATACTGTTACATAAAACTGTGCAATACAATTATAATGTCAAAGCTTAATGTTTTATAACACACAGTTTACAAATTTCTCAGACTGTCAAAAATCAACTGTAAGAAACTTAAAATAAATATAGTAGCATTCATTCATTCATTGTTCTTCAGCTTAGTCTCTATTTCAGAGGTCACCACAGTGGAATGAACTGCCAACTATCCCATGATATGTTTTACACAGCGGATGCCCTTCCAGCCGAAACCCAGTACTGAGAAACATCCATACACACTCATTCACACTCATACACTACGGCCAATTTAGTTTTTAGTTTAACTGTGGGGGAAACTGGAGCACGAAATCCATGTGAACAAGGGGAGAACATGCAAACTCCACACAAAAATGCCAACTGAGTCAGCCGGGACTCGAACCAGTGACCTTCTTGCTGTAAGGCAACAGTGCTAACCACTGAGACACCATAAAAAGTATGCCAATAAAAAGTAGTAGCATTTTCTCCAAAAACAAAGAAAGCAAAAAGTAAAAATGTAGCTATTCTAGTAGCTGAGCTATTTGTTGCTAGCTGCTGTATTTCCCAACACTGATAAAATAACAATAATAATAAAAATTCTATCAGGTCTTGCTAATGTCTTTCAGGTTGGCAGGCAATGGCCCATGCCTATATAAGTCATACAGTATATCATAGTGCAAAAATACAATATGAAACATAATAAAAATGACAATATTTAAAAACGAACTTAACATGAAAAAAAGGTAAATTTTCTAAAAACCAATAGTATTTTATTCATATAAAAACACAAACTGAAGTCATACCTCTGAGTCTTATCAGCACATAGCAGCACATCTGAACTGCATGTTTCTCAGGTAGGGCCGCCGGCAGCAGAGAGGCCAGTAATTAGTTGTCATCCCTGCTTGCCTTTATAGTGCTAATTTGGGGTCAGGCTGTAGGGTATAAAGGTCATGGCCACAGCTGGCTCTCTCAGCGTGTCCACGGCGGCTGTTTGTCTATCGCTGGAGCGAAAACAATCTGCTGGCTGTTCGCTGTGACCTTGCCCTTGGCCACGCTGGCAATGGTGGCAGCTGGAGTCAAGGAGAACAACGCCACAGTTCCCGGGACCTCTGTCCTCTCCTTTACTCTGCTTTACTCCTCTCGCAGGTGCGTGACGACGGCTGGAGAACAGGAGCTGTGTTTCTTCAACCTCTTCTAAGATTGTTTACCTCAGAAACACCAACGGCTAAGAGCTTATCTCTGCTTCAGTCCTCTAAATCTGACCTTGGCTCTTCAAACAACAGTCTGATCCTTTACTAATGGCGAACTCTTCCCCAGAGGGTTCATCTCCAGGTCTCAGTACAATAACGTGGTGGAAGTGCATAACTCCAGCTTTTAAGGGCCTCAGCTTCAAAGCCGGAGTACCTGAACTAAAGTTTAAAGGGGAGATATTTTGCCTCTTCTTTCATAAGAGAAGTTATCTCAAAATACGCCACAGATCACTTATTATAGATTCTCAAACTTGCCCCTGTTTGGGTGTGAGCAAAGTTTTTTGTGTGTGTTCCTTTACATGCAAATGAGCCGCTGCTTTGCAGAAGAAGGTGGAGCCTTTACCAACAATTCATACACTCCAGAAACACCAAAACAATTGAATCTCATGCAGCCAAAATACCAGAAAGTAATAGTAGAGCAGCCTTCAGTTTATATGCTGGAACTTGCAAATATTGTCACCTGACTATACAGGGTATGGCTGCACGATACTGGAAACAAAACGGACATTGCGATATTATAATTGTCTGCGTATATATGTAGACAAAATATATATACATACAATTTTGCTATGATTTTGAATTGTGCAATTTCTAAAGCATTTAGGGCAGCACAGTGGCTCAGTGGTTAGAACTGTTGCCTCACAGCAAGGAGGTCACTGGTTTAAGTCCCAGCTGGGTCAGTTGGCATTTCTGGGTGGAGTTTGCATGTTCTCCCCATGTTGACGTGGGTTTCCTTCAGGTGCTCCGGTTTCCCCACAGTCCAAAGACATGCGTTATCTGTGAATTCGATTAACTACAGTAAATTGGCCTTGTGTGAATGTGAGAGTGTATGGGTATTTCCCAGTGCTGGGTTGTGGCTGGAAGAGCATCTGTTGCGTAAAACATATTCTGTAATAGTGCTGTGGCGACCTCTGATAAATAAGGAACTACCTGAAGGAAAATGAATGCATGAATGAATGAATGAGAAGCATTTATTCATTGTGATTGTTTAGGTGTGAATCATGCATAAAATCAACATAGGCTCATTCTGAAAATGTAGCCCTATATACGTTTCTGGAGATCACGGATTATGTAACCAGAGCTACGTATGGCTGCATTTCATTTTTAAAATGAACGCTATGGGGCTATACCTAACGCTATAATGCCGTTCCTTTTCATGCTTACCAGCTGACCGCTTACATCCATGTGGATGGCCTTCCCACTGTTACCAATTTGTACCATTAGCTTGCCATGTACGTTGGTGGACCTGAGATGCAGAGAGGAGTTGACCACAACGACGAGGTTCGAGTCTGGTGAAGAACGGTTCCAGAAAGTGGGTAAGACAAAAACAAAAGCCGAAAATAAACAAGTAAATAACAGGGTGAGAATGTGGTAAAATCTGAAAACGTGGTACAAATCAGACAAGGGCTTTTCTTTTTCTGGATTGCTTTTGAAAATTGTTGGTTGCATGGGTTCTTAGAATCGTTCTAACTCCCACCCCCCCATCCCCCACTATCGCCCTCCCAACCCCTTGTGGCGCCTCTGCAAATGTAAAATACCATTGCAAAATCGTTACTATATAAATAATTCAATAAAATTATTCTCTATTGAAGTAAAAAAAAAATGTCAAATTTCTGGTGCCTTAATGCTTTCAACTCTCTTAGGCCTCAAAAAACTGGCATATTATAAACTTTTACTCCATTATGGTCAAACTCTGGAATAACTTGACGAATCTCATGTGTTCTCAACTGTGGCTTCTTGTCAAATAAACTATGCAGATGGAGCAGCAGAAAATTAAACAGCATCCTGAGTCATAGCTGGATGCCGTGAACAGTCAACGAACGACATCACCAGTGTGCATACACTCATAGAAATCAATGTGTCATGATCTGCACAGGCTGGATCGCTGGTAAACACACAGTATTGCATAGAACTACAAATCCGCCACTAAAGGGTGAAGAACGCCTACAAGATCTAGTCATGCACCATTCACACACCTGACCTAGATCCACATGATTGCAGACAGACCAACACAATCTCACGGCAATTTGTAACTTTTTGATTTAGTGGCTAATAACGGTTGTGACGGTTGTGGTTAGAGGTGGGGTTAGGTGTCATGCCTCCTTTTTAAAATTGTACATTTTCGTACGACTGAACTAGCCACTAAACTGACAAAACGTAAAATACTTACGTTTCCTCGTGAGATCAGGCTGGACAGACACAGCTGAAGCTACTCATAAATTGATTACTAAGACTATTTATACTACACACACACTCACTTCAGTGCTGAGTCTTGTAAACTGTACTGAGAGCATTACGAAAATGTCAGAAATGTCAGCAGTGCTGTGGCTGTAAATGTGCAGATTTTGGAAAGTAAATTTTAGACATTTAATTTATATATTATATCATTTTATAATAAGATCTCTTTCCTATGTCATCATGGGAGTGAATAGCTGTTTGTTCTATTTGCTTGCAGTAGCAAAGAAATGCTTACCAAACAAAGTAACTTTTTTGTGGATTGGTAGATTACCAACCCAAGCATTCTGAACATGTACCTCTATATACATTTCTGGAGAGTGTCAAATACGTCCTAGGAGGTACATTTTTTGCAGTTTTCATTTTCGCGAATCCACCAGAGGCTGCTGTGTAGGCTTTTTGAGATCTCAAATTTCTCTTGCGAGTGCCATTCTCACGTATATCCACCAGAGGCCGCTGTTGACTGACTGTTTGACTGACTGAATGACTGACTGATCGACTGACCCACCCTCCTCCTTCCTAAACCCATCCAATAGTATTTTCAAAAGCACTGATTGACCTGCCCACCCACTTCCCTTAACCCAACCGACAATTTTCAAAAGCAATCCAGAAAAAAGAAAAGCCCTCGTCTGATTTTTACCACGTTTTCAGATTTTACCACATTCTCACCCTGTTATTTACTTGTTTTTTTTTGTTTTTTGGATTCTGTTTTTGTCTTACCTGCTATCTGGAACCGTTCCTCACCGGACTCGAACCCCATCGTTGTGGTCAACCACTCTCTGCATCTCAAGTCCACCGACGTACATGGCGAGTTACTGAGTTACTGGTCAGCTGGTAAGCATGAAAAGGAAGGGCATCATATCGCCCTGTAGCATTTGTTTTGAAAATGAAATGCAGCCATACACACTTCTAGCTACATAATTTGTGATCTCCAGAAACGTATATAGGGCTATGTTTTCAGAATGACCCTATGCTGCAGATTACAGCACTTAAACACAGAAAAAGTCAAATATTTATGACATGTCTCCTTTAAAATTACACTTGTAATTGCCCAAAGGAAGGATTAACCACAAATTATAATAACAAATTCCACTCTGAGAGGCTCAAGCCACCCGATTTAGAAGTGGGAGATGAGTTATTTCTGTAAGAGTTCACTCTTTTTCTCAATATCTTCAATTTATTTTGGTAAACAGTGCCAGCTTGGTGTCCACCTGCTTTTGGGATAGTTGAGAAATTGACATTTCCTGAAAAGTTCCTTGACATTTAACCTGTGCGGGGAGGGAAGAGGCGTAGTGTGGCGATGCCCTCCTGTGTGGCCAACTACCATTTAACCTCATAATTGTTACAAGGCAGCTCCTGGCGCTCTAATACTTGGTTTCCGGAAATGGCTCTTAAACAATCAAATAAACGCACATGCATGGAATTGGCCATGCCTTTGGGCCTGGGATAAACACTGTAGCCTGAAACAGTCATCTGGTGCAGGAAAAGCTTCATCTAAACACATTTTGAGAAGTGAGACATGTTATTAGCAATCTGATTAGTAAGTGAAATGACTCAAATAAAATCAAATACCTGAAACACTGTTGATTGCGGCTCTAAACAAGCACGTACCACATGATTTCAATCGTCACGCTACTTAGGATGGCAAAATAAACTTGTTAAAGCATGATAGTCAATAAAACGAGAATTAACGAGATGTCGACATGGAATGTAAGGGGATATATAAGAGGAAAAAAATTATATATTTGTTAACCACTTGTTATTAGTACATTAGTTAACATGAACTGACAATTAAAATAATTATACAGCATCTATTTATTTTGGTTTATGTTCATGTCAGTATTTAGTAATACACTAAATATTTAGTAATATTTAGTGAATAGTAACAGTAATATTTAGTAATACACGATTTAAACCTGTATTATGGATCAAAACTGGAACTAACCATGCATGGTGTATTTGTATTCACTAATGTTAATAAATATCAATAAATAGCAGTGTTGTATTAGTATAATTGAGTAACTACTGTACTTTTTATTAATTACTTGAAATATTGCTGTTTTAATTTTGTAGTTACATTTTTTGTGATTTTTTTTTTCTTTTCTTTTGTGAAATCAACATTTTTATTTGTTTTTATTATTATTTGAATAATAATAATAATGGGCAGCACGGTGGCGAAGTGGGTAGCACAGTCGCCTTACAGCAGGAAGGTCGCTGGTTCGAGCCCCGGCAGAGTCAGTCGGTGTTTCTGTGTGGAGTTTACATGTTCTCCCCATGTTAGCGTGGGTTTCATCCGAAGTCCCAAGACATGCGCTATAGGAAAATTGGATTAACTAAATTGGCCGTGTGTGAATATGAGAGTGTATGGGTGTTTCCCAGTACTGGGTTTAATAATGTCAGTTAACTTTTATTTCATTTAAATGAACAAAAATTACTCAGTTTACATTTTTTAGGAACTGTAATACCTTTTCCTTATTGTTTAGGTAATCCACTAACTATTGATATTTTATTGTAAAGTGCCATAAGTTTGCAAATAATTATAAAAAATAACAATAACACAAAGTTAAATTAGAAAAACATACTCTATTTTGTAAAACTACAATCATCTTTAATTAACTTTTTTTTTTTAAATATATGTTTTTATTTTATTTAAAAAGTCAGAAAGGTAAACAAAGATCATTAATACTGTTTCATAAGCAGTGGTAATTTATTTTCTTAATTATATTTCTTGATATAATATTTGACTCATTATAAATTCACATGCTATGTGTGAATGCATTAATAAGAGTTCATGCATTAACATGAACCAAAATAAATAAATAAATAAAATAACCACAGCCTCTGAAATAGCTGCTGAAGAGTTTCATTTCATTTACATTTAGTCATTTAGCAGATGCTTTTGTCCAAAGCGATATCTAGTTGAATTTTATAATAATATAATTATAATAATAATAATTATAAGAGTCAATACTACGGTAACCAAGAGATCTTAATGTGCTGCAACTTAAAAAACACATGCAAAAAAATGCCAGAAAACTAAGGTAGGATCCTCATCAGTTTGATAGTTTACGTGTTGCAAATTTTCACAACCATATTAAAAAAATGGCTGCATTTTCCCACAACACATGCAAATAGCACGGAACACAGCCGAAATGTCATGAGGGGTCCAAAAAACGTGATGGACCTGGCTGAAATATGTTTAATGTGCTGTGATTATTGCTCAGTAAAGTTGTAGGTGATCTTTTAATTTTTTAATTACTTTTATTTAAACATCTTGATTACACAATTCCCTTGTCTTTTGTTTGTTATTATCCTAAATAACCATAACCTGAATAGCCAGATCCACCACCATACAATACACACAAAAAGTGCTAATTCTACAAATGAACTGTTAGTGCTAAGAGAATTAAGTGCTAGTGTAAGGAGAGGAGGGGGGGGGGGGTGATAGAGAGAGGATTGTTTCTGCAGGTGGTTTGTCAAGCCCACTCACCTGTGTGAAGAAAGTGCAAAGTGGTGCAGTGTCGGTTAAAGTGTCAGAGAGATGAATGAGTGCATTTTCTACAGGTGGTTTGTCAAGCCCACTCACCTGTGTGAGGCACACTCAGAGTTTCAAGGTTGTTGTGTGGTGTGGTTGACACACATACTCTCTTTTTGACTATTAGACAGTTTCATTCACTCAAACTCCCTGCTATATGTAAATATCCAACACGGTGCAAACAAAAAACCCAAGATGCGCCTTTCATTTTCATTCAGTCATTTAAAACACAGTAAACATCAGAAATTATGCCGATTCATCTAACAGCTCTTCAAAATGTCAGTGAAGCAGAAGTGGACAAACATGTTAGGACTTCAATTAGTAAATGATGACTAATGTGTGTTAGAAACGTCACAGGAATCTGGAAAGCGCTGAGAGGAAGTAGTATTTCAGCAGAGGGAGATGATCTGTCTGTCCGCATGATTTGCAGACACATTATTATTATTATTAGCATACAGCGCAGTTCCTCTGGAGGACAGAGCACTTGTTTTTCTTCTTTCTTTCTGTTTTCTTTTGCTTTCTGTGCCCCTGCGTTAAGGTTTATTGAAGAACTAGGTTCCCTGTGATATATCATTTTACCACCGAAGGTTTTTGTACAAACAGAGAACGCAAACACTTCTGAGAGACTAATGTCTTGAAATATGCTTCACATAAGCACCGGTGTTTGTGATTTTAAAGAGTAGTTTCCTCTTAAGATGGGCTGTGAATATGAGGCACACAAGCGGCAAACTGCAAAAGAAATTAAACCTTCCGTAAAATACTGTATGGGGGTGTTTCTTTCTTTTAAATGAAGTTTTAAAAACAAAACTACAGAGTGTACAGTACAGATTTAGGCTACTCTCTGTAAAAGCTACACTGGCACCACATTATAAATACACACACAAAAAAATGCACTTATAACCATCTAATCACAAATAAACATAAAATATATATATATATATATATATATATATATATAAATTTGTTTAAGAGGCAATGTTTAGATTTTAAACTAAACCAAATTTGCAATACTTTTAATATCCACAGGCAGATTATTACATAAAAAGCCCCAAAATATTTAAAAGACCTTATACACAGTTTTTAATTATAAAATATTCATTAGACTTTGCCTATAGTTTTATAACACTGTTGCTTGTTCACCCTGAATAAAAGTGCATTTAAATTAAAAAATAAAATAAAATTTAAAAGTCAAAAATGTTTTGAACATAAATAAAATGAACTCCACTTTGAAGCCTACTGTTTGTATGTACATTACAAAACTGCACTGACACAAGACAAAAATAATGATATTAATGGTTGCAAAACAAATATTAACTAGATTGAAATATTTATTTATTTTATTTATTTTTATTACTATTTTTGTTCATGACCAAAATAATTATATTAACTAGATTTGAATATTCATTCATTTAATTATCTATTTATTTATTTATTTATTTATTTATTTATTTATTCATTTAGTTATTTATATTATTATTTTTGTTCATGACCAAAATAATTATATTAACTACATTTATTCATTTATTTATTTATTTATTTATTTATTTATTTATTTATTTATTTATTTATTTATATTACTTTTTTGTTCATGACCAAAATAATTATATTAACTAGATTTGAATATTCCTTTATCTAATATTTTTGATCATGACCAAAATAATGATATTAACTATATTTGAATATTCATTCCTTCATTTATTTATTTATTATAATTTTTTTAATCACTATTTTTGTTAATTACCAACATAATTTTATTAACTATATTCGAATATTTATATATTTATTTATTTATTTATTTATTTATTTATTTATTTATTTATTTATTTATTTATTTATTCATTCATTTATTTATTTATTCATTTATTTATTCAATTATTTATTTTTATTATTTATTATTATTATTTTATTACTATTTTTTGTTCATGACCAAAACAATAATATTAACTAGATTTATTTATTTATTTATTTATTTATTTATTTATTTATTTATTTATTTATTTATTTATTTATTTATATTACTATTTTTTGTTCATGACCAAAACAATAATATTAACTTTATTTATTTATTTATTTATTTATTATTTTTGTTCATGACCAAAACAATTATATTAACTACATTTGAATATTTCTTTATTTACTGCTTTTGATCATGACCAAAATAATGATATTAACTTGATTTGAATATTCATTCATTCATTCATTCACTTTCCTTTCGGCTTAGTCCTTTTATTAATCTGGGGTCGCCATGCACAGCGGAATAAACTGCCAATTTATTCAGCATATGTTACACAGCGGATGCCCTTCTAGCTGCAACCCATCACTAGGAAACAACCACAAACAGTCATTCACACTCATACACTACGGACAATTTTTAGCTTACCCAATTCACCTATACCACATGTTTTTGGACTTGTAGGGGAAACCGGAGCACCTGGAGGAAACCCACACGAACACGGGGAGAACATGCAAACTCCAACTGACTCAGCCGGGGCTCGAACCAGCAACCTTCCTGCTGTGAGGCAATTGTGCTACTCACTGCGCCACCATGCTGCCCTTATTTATATATTTATTTATTCATTTATTTATTTTATTCATTAAATGTCGTCCCAGGGTAATATGTAATGTTAAGTCCCCTGTGTCACATGTATCTCTTTTTCCACTTTGTAAGACTTTCAGCAGTGGCCTCAGATGCGTGTGGTCTTTGAGCAGAGATAGAGACCTCAGCCTGATCACAGTGAAAGCAGCAATCAGACTTGTCTAAAGCAAACCAAACAAACCTCCAGATCAAATGCATCTCCAGCAACCCTGCATCTCACACACACAGAAGGATAATTAGACCTCACTTCATCTGTTTTAAGAAACCACTCGAACATTCTTGGTTATTTTAGATTTATCATTTATAGTTATGTGCTTGAGAAAAGTGTCATTTGTGTATTCTTCTGTAAACTACAGACGTTATGCTAATCTTAAAGGTTCATAAGAAAACTTTTAAGAAGAGTAAAAGTTCATCCAAAAATGGAAATTCTATACTAATTACTCACCATCGTTCCAAACCCTTGAGATCTCTCTTTATCTTCGGAACACGAATTAAGATATTTAATTTTAGAATAGGATATTTACAACTAAAAAAAAATCATCCTTAAAGTCGTTATTTTATTTATGTGTGCACAAAACTATTATAACAGCTTGAAACTTGAAAACTGAACTACACTGTTCTGATTTACTATGACCTTTTATGTGAAGCTGCTTTGACACAATCTACATTGTAAAAGCGCTATACAAATAAAGATGAACTGAATTGAATTGAATATATTCTGAATATCAAGCTACGAGAATACTTGAGTGCACTCATAAAACAAAATGAATGAATTTATTCTACTTTCTTCTCCTCAGTGTTAATATAGGATGTGCATTCACAAGATCATTCTGCTGTTTATGCCTGTTACTGTAATGAAGAACACCTTGGATATTCCTGAGTTTTGTTTCAAACAAAGAATGTCATGTGCAGGCATCCAGGGTATACATTATGAAACACACATACTGACACTGAGGAGAAAAAAACATTTATTAAAGTCATTATTTTTGATTTATGCGTGCACAAAACTAGTTTTGCAGCTTGGTAATATTCTGACTGAACCACTGAAGACACATGGACTGATTTGGGGATGTTTTCTGGTATTTTTTTAGACTTGAAAGAGTCGTGAAATTTGCTGTCTATGGATGATGAGGGAGCTCCCAGATTTCACCTACTCTACAGTTAATCTGTGTTCTGAAGATGAATGAAGGTCTCTGGGGTTTGAAACAACATAAGTGTGAGTAATTAATAAGATAATTTGCTTTTGTTTATCATTTGAAGAAAATCTGATTGAATAACTCTGCTTTTCAATCACAACTAAAAACATTTATTTTATTCTAAACAATTTATATTTTCTAGAAAAACAAGCTCTAAATGTTTTATTTCTACTTGACATTGGGTAGAAATGTTATCAGGCCTCTACAAAATAAAACAAATATCCACATTTAACTCAAACCCACACCTGATTAATCCAGTAAATATGAATTTTAAATAATTTCACATTATTGTACTGTAACGTCTACTTTATTTGGTCGTCTTCTCTTTTATCTGCCCTCTCCAACCCATCCGATCCTTTTTTTTCCATGCCCCAAAACTCAGGTGTTATTTTTCAAAAGCGGATCTCGGGAGAGTCAGAGTTTAGTGATGTAATGAAACAACAGCCAGATTCCAGGCGAGCTTTTAGCACTGGCGGATTGTACTTCTGAAGAGACTCCAAGGTCAATTGCTGTGGGAACTGACACTATTGCCAGAATGAAAAAGGAAACGGAGAACGAATCAAAGGCTGCTACCTCCACGAGGGCTGGACTCAAACTCTCTCAGCGGACGTGATCATATGTCTGCTTTATGCTGACGGAGGCCTGCTACAGTGTCTGTTTGGTAGAACTGAGGGCTTCAATGAATTTCAAAGTTAGTTTTCTTCAATTCTTTTTTTAATTAGACACAAATGTCTTTAAGTGTTTCTGTTGTCACACTTTATCTATTTGTGTCTGCAGATTTCAATTACATTACAAATTCTTAACGGCTGTTCTCCTACACTGGGCATTGAATTTCCGTGTCTGCAGCAATTATATTAACCTGAATAGGGCTATGTCTTTATTGTGAAATGTTTTACATAAGGAAAAGTAAATACATCATTTGTCTAAATATAAAGAACACATTATTATACAATAGGTTTAATATAGTTATATACATATATAATTATAGTGTGTTTAAAAGATATTCCCCAAAATACTCCCTTACACACACGCAGGCAGGACTACGTTCACTTCTGCAACAACAACAAAAGATATTCCCCAAAATACTCCCTTAAACACATGCAGGCAGGGCTACGTTCACTTCTGCAACAAAAACAACAACAACAAAAGATATTCCCCAAAATCCCCTCTGTAAAAAGTTAGACCTTCAAATACAAACAATCAACTAAATAAATAAATAAATAAACACAAGCAAACAAACTAACTGGAATTTTTAACCTGACTTCATCCTGTTTTCCGAACATATATTTAATGAAATAAAGCACAATTTGCATATTTAAACATGACATAAAAATGATGACACAAAACCATTTTTAAATCATTTTGAAATATAATCAAATTCAGGATCGCTTAATATTTAAATCATACAAATAATTTCCATTTATTTCTAAAACACTTTTCCCATATAAAACACCTTTCCATTTCTCTTCCAAACTAAACACAATAATTGTATGTTTTCCAAACATATATTTAACGAAATAAAGCATAATTTGCATATTTAAACATGACATAAAAAAAGTATTACACAAAAACCAGTCTAATAATATTTGCAACTTTTGTTTGTAATGTAATCAGTGAACTGGGGGAGCACAGTGAAAATTGTTAGTTTTTGTTAGTTTAATTAGTTAATCCTATTTATTTGCTGTATCGTAATGTTCGCTACAAAATTGAATTTAGCTTTGAATATGCAGAACAGAGAACA
This sequence comes from Danio aesculapii, assembly GCF_903798145.1. NCBI lineage: Eukaryota > Metazoa > Chordata > Actinopteri > Cypriniformes > Danionidae > Danio > Danio aesculapii. Next base: position 41,926,677 of record NC_079447.1, on the reverse strand, counting down.
TGTCAAGTTAATGTACATTTTTGGACTCTGAAACTTGCCATCCAGTCTTCTGAATTTGTGGATAAATGAAAAAAGCAACAGCAAAAAGTTAGGTCAAAATAACTAAAATTGATCCAAAAGTTATTTGAATGTTGAGTCTAAGTATATTAAGATTGTGTGACTAACTAAAGGATGTTGTTGTTGTTGTTGTTCCTGTTGTTGTAGTTGTTGTTGTTGTTGGTAGTAGTAGTAGTAGTAGTAGTTTGGTGCTGACTGGCCACAATTATATTCTAATGGAGGTCTGCTACATGTGTGGCAGAACTGGAGCGTTTGTATGTATTTAAAAGTTAGTTTGCATCCACCACATGTAATTTGATGTAACATTGGAAACCAAAGTTAAACTGTAACCAAAACTCTGAAGTTATTATGAACAGATGAATGTGGTATGCTTGATGATCCAAAAACAATTCTGACCCTGTGAATTCTTTCCCCTGAAGGAATGAAAGGGAAAGAGATTTATAGAGAACAGAAATGTTAGGTATATTTTAGTTGATAAATTATTATCTTTTTGCTATTCATATTTCTTACAATTAATTGTAGTAATAAATCTAGTTCTACATTACTGTATTTTACATATGTATAACTGCTAAGATGCTTTAGTGTTCTAATATGTTTGCAATAATAATTACATTGAATTAAATTAGTAATAAAAACCATAAAATAAAAGTATACAGTATATTTGACCCTTGTTTCAGTATTAAATCCTGTGTGATCCTTTACTTCTGTGAATCTAAAATCTTACTTAATTGAACAGTTTTATATATTTGATGCTCTTATACAATTAATCTCTACTAACCTTTTTTCATACTTTTTATTTTATTGAGGTATAGTGTAAATGCACTACAAAATCATTTTAAATGTGAAATATACAGTTGAAGTCAGAATTAATAGCCTTTTTTTTAATATTTCCCAAATTATGTTTACAGGAAATTTTCACAGTATGTCTGATAATATTTTTTCTTCTGGAGAAAGTCTTATTTGTTTTATTTCAGCTAGAATAAAAGCAGTTTTAAATTTTTTTAAACACCATTTTAAGGTCAAAAATATTAGCCCCTTTAAGCTATATATTTTTTCGATAGTCTACAGAACAAACCATCGTTATACAATATCTTGCCTAATTACCCTAACCTGCCTAGTTAACCTAATTAACCTAGTTAAGCCTTTGAATGTCAGTTAGAGCTAAATATTAGTGTCCTGAAAAATATCTAGTAAATATTAATACAGTACTGTCATCATGGCAAAGATAAAATAAATCGGCTATCAGAAATGGGTTATTAAAACTATTATGTTAAGAATGTGTTCTAAAAATCCTCTCTTCGTTAAACAGAAATTGGGGAAAAAATAATCAGGGGGGCTAATAATTTGGACCTCAACTGTATATTATGCAATTAAATTTTAAATAATTCATGAGTACCAAATATATCTATAAAAATGAGCCTAAATTATATCCCATATGGATCAAGTATAGTACATTAGATTGTGTTCATGGTATGTATATTTGTTTTTCTGAGCAAAAAAATAATAATCATCATATTATCATAATTTACTAAAATTAGTGTTATTATTTAGTTACAGGCAATATACACAAAAAAAGAATCCAGGGATATTAATGAAAATATTTTTCTGATGACATTTAAAAGGTCACACTTTATTTTGATAGTCCGTTTGTTGAATTTAAGGTAACCGTTAGAATATAAGTAGGCTGTTAGGTTTGGGTTAGGGTTAGGGTTAGGGTTAGTATAAGTTGACTTGTACTTGCAAAGTTTCTTATTGTCAGTTAAATGTCTGTTGAAGGAGCAGTATCAGCAGATATTAAGCAGACAGTCTACTAATACTCAAATGGACCATCAAAATAAAGTTTCCATTTAAAAAAAAACAAACAAACTCTAATTAAAAATCAAATACATGAATAATTTTCACTTGAAATACCTTTCTTCCATGCTTACCACTGTTTTACCCATTTAAAAGCTAATAAGGCATTTTAAATATTTTGAAATATAATCAAATTCAGGATCACTTAATATTTGAATTAATACAGATCAGAATAAGTATTGTCTTTTTAAATAAATTAATTTGTGTCTAAATAAATATTACAGTTATTAATATTAAACAATACTGTACCTGCATTTTGACATTTGATGTTTTTAATATGTAATGTTCTTTCTATGCATTGTATATAAAATCAATTTTGTGAATGCAATTTGTTTTGCGGACGCATGTATAACAATAGGTAATATATTATGGGAGAAAAGAGCATTCTCCTCAAAAAAGAAGGTCTTTATTTATTTTTTCCTTTCTAAAAGATGAAAAAAAACTTTGATGCATACAAAGGAATTCCATTTATTTTTAAAATACTTTCCCCTTATTAAAATACATTTCCCTTTCTCTCCCAAACAAAATAATTGTATGAATAACTTCACAAATACACACAAGGTCTTACAGAAATGTACACATTTACACTTGCATACAAAACACAAAGCTTTCCCAAGAATTCCCAGCTCTCGAGTTCAACCAGAAGAATCCTAAATCCAACCTACAGCTAACACTACTTTGAGACAAATGTATATGTCCCATAAAATATGATCCAGTATTTCGCTTTCCCCCTCGTCCTCCGTCCTCCAGCAGTCTCTGCCACCCCGGAGGTCAACGAGATTAAGCCCAGGAACGTGAGAGTCAGCCTGGGCCGCTCTGGTGCAGATCCTCCCCTCGCTCAACCTCCATCTCCTCTCCCCTGCCATCTAAATTCAATCGCTGAGAGCATCGAGAGACACGGCCGCCATTAAAGCAGCATGCTATTTACACATCATAAGCCAGTCTATTACATTGACATCCCGAGGAGCGCAGTTGAGCCCCGCAGGAACCCGTCCTCGGCCCCCGCTCTGTTTGCTGTTTGCTCTGTGCTCCGGCATGATGATTGGCCGATTTCGGGGTGATATGACATTCCTCTAGTGCGGGACGACGTGTTAGGTCACCTCTCTGAAGCAGAAGGAGGCTTTCATTATTTTGGACGAGGGGAGTAGAAATGTGAAGAAAGGTCAAATGAGAGATGGGGCTGGTGGAGGTTGATTTTAATGGAGGTGGAGTGTTACAGTTGAGCGGAGAATATATTGCTTTTGCACTTACAATATATCCAAACAGATTGTTAAAGGCAGGTTTTTTCCTGAAATGTGATACTTTAATATGCAAATGAGGCATTGTTTAATATAGCAAAGAATTTTTCACTATTATACTTTTTACTTTTTTCCTCAGCAGAAATCATTTACTTATATATGTTTGGCTGAAAAAAAAAACTTAAAAAAAAAAATTAATTAATTAATAAAAAAAAAAAAAAAAAAAAAAAAAAAAAAATAATAATAATAATATATATATATATATATATATATATATATATATATATATATATATATATATATATATATATATATATATATATATTAGGCCCCTTAAGATTTTTTTTTTTTTCAGAACAAACCACTGTTGCCAAATTATTTGCCTAATTACCCTAACTTGCCTAGTTAACCTATTAACCTAGTTAAGCCTTGGAAATTGCACTTTAAGCTGGATATTAGTATCTTGCAATACCATATATACTGTCATCCAGGGGAGGATTTAACCAATAAGGGCCCCCAAATAAATACCTAGAAGTATAAATGATACTATAAATTATATATAACGTCATTTTATATTATATTTTGTACGGTGAGGGTCTAAACAAATCTTTGAGTTGGAACGTAATTAATACATCTGTGCAAATGTGTCCCCTATACCTTCAATCATGGACCAGCAGTCAAATTAGTAAAGATTTAGTTTTAAAAACAAAAAAGTTCAGTTATTATGTTTAGTTGTGAATTCATCTTAAGAAAATAAATCATTTCAAAAGTTTTTTTTTTCTTGCATAAAGATAAAATGTAGAAAACGAGATTGAATGATATAAGAAGAAAACTGCAAAATAATAATAATAAAACAATTGAAATACAAAAAAAAAATTGATTTTAGAACTTTTGGGCCCCTTGGCTGGAATTGCTTAGGGACCCAAAATCCCTAAATCCACCCCTGCGGTCATCATGGAAAAAATAGTACATTTGTAATTAAAAAAGTAGGTATAATGTTTAAAAGTGTGTTGAAAAAAACCTCCATTAAACAGCACTTGGAAAATGTTTAAATAAAAAATGACAAATTTACAGATGGGATATTATTTTTATAGAAAATGCCAACTTTCTTATATTTTATATTAATTGTTATTTGAGACAGTGTATCTAGAATATAAGAAAGTTCGATTTTTTTATTTCAACTGCAAAGAAATAAAGAACTAATGCATGATATTCATTTTTAGATGTGCCTGTATTAGGTGATAACTACTATCTACTCACCATTTAACTAAATTTAATTACAGTGCACTTATTGTGTACAGTACATGCATGTTTTTACATTGTACTTATATAAAAAACCTGCATTCCATTACATCTCTAATGAATTTCTACATTTATAGCACTATCGACTCATCTTAGCTTACCCTTAAACACTACATACTTCCAAACCTGTCTCTAACCATACCCGTATCGCTTCTCAAAGCACCAGAAGAGTTTTGCAATACAGTATGAACACGCTATAAATACATATTTATTTCATATAAATTATTTCATTATTATCATATATTTGAGTCAAATGTTTTGAGGGATTTTGAGGAGATTTGGGAAATGTTTTATTTTTTTGTATCCCTCCATGATTCAAAAAAAAAAATGTTTTTGTATAATAAGAATTATGTTTTAATAATCATAATAATAATTAATTTTGTACATAATAATTTGCTGTATATTGAGGCAAATTATATGAACGTTCATCTCTATTAAAAAACATCAAAATATAGATATAAAAAAGACTGTCATGTTTGGTGTATGTATAACAACTGCACAAGTAGAGGAATAATACATTTAGGAAAATGTCCTTAGAGAAAATGTTGTGATTGGAATCTACAGACACTGATTTATTGAACTGCAAAAAAAGCAACACCTTGATGTTGTCTTTACATTAAAAGCAAAAATAATAGGAACACTTTATGAAAAGCCAAAACGCCCGAAGTTTCAAAACTGACAGGTGCATAAAAACAGTGTTTTAGCCAGCGGTGTCTCGCTTTAAACTGTACAAAGCGAATTTGTGCTTTTCTCTTCTGTATCCCATGCATAACAGCATCAGCCGAAGCATCTCTCAGCACCAGCTCACTGTTCCTCCATTATTACAAACATTAGAAATATTTGAGTGCTCACAATCAGATGTCTGGAAGTGTGTGTGGTAGAGAGAGAGTATATTTGTGTGTGTGTGACTGATGTTTATACACTGGAGGTGCCCTGAGGAGAGTGAACTCAAAGCGGCTTAGCGTTGCGGACTGAACCCTTGCTGAACTCGGAGCAGGTGGGGAAATATTCTCTGTCTCAGTGTCTCTCTTGTACGCCGAGACCTGCTTTAAATTTTCTAGTGATCAGGAGAGCTTTATCACTTTTCTTGCTCACAGACGCCGTGGTTAAATCTGGATATAAAAAACACAATCATGGAAATTACTCGAAGAGGCAAAACATTCCTACTGTTAGTGTGGCACAGATATAAGCGCTTATATTATTACAAGTATATTAAATAGTAATATCAATATAATAATAATGATTTATAATTTACAGTATGATTTATAGTTTTGTTTGAGAGAAACTTAAAGCTTTACACTCAAACTATTGATGACATTTGCTTCAAATACAAATTCAGCATTTTTTATTATCATTAAATAAAATAATATGAAACAATGCTCTTGATCAGGTTTGGTTAGGCATAGATTTTATTTAAACTCTGCCAAAATACACTTTTATAATACATATTATAATCTTATGTGTATTATCATGAATATAAATAGGTGTATTATATATAAGTGTGTATAAAATGTTCAATGATATGACTGGGTTAATAAATACAAGTCCAGCCAATAAGTGTATAAAGTTCAGTTAAAAACTTTGATCCAACAAAAACAAAACACTCCAGTATTGTTTCTAAGTGATTTAGTGATTAAATAACAACAACAACAACAATAATAATAATAATAATAATAATAGTATCAATAATAATAATATTAATAATAATACTAACAATAGTATCAATAATAATGATAATTATAATAATAATAATAATAATAATTATTATTATTATTATTATTATTATAGTTGAAGTACTGTACTTACTAAATACAAACTAGTTAATCTTTTTTACAGTGTAGTGTTGCTATACAAAATATAAATAATAATATAAATATAACACATTTGTCTAAAAAATATATCACTACGGATTGTGACTCTTTTTAAAAGCAGACCATCAGCACACACACACACAAACCTACATCGGGTTTCAAGAAGCCCAAAAGAGCCGTGATTAGTTTGGAAAGATTTTAATATTCATGAAGGATGGAATGTCCACCCATGGAGAGCTGTTTTGCTTTGCTTACATGCTGACATTTTGACTAGCTTGGAAATGTTTCAGCTGAAACCAAAAACTTTATGAAAGTTCATTCCTGCACACCTGCATTTGTATTTCTTGGATTAGAAATGTGTTTAATTAGCAATTTTGGGTTTGAAATATTGTAGTTGTTTTAAAATAATATGATGTTATATAACAAAATATTTTACTAGAAAAAAAATCTTTATTTATTAAATATTATAGCTAGAGTATTATCCTATAAAGGCTGTTTGCCGTATGCAGTATTTATCACTTTAATATTTCAATTCAATGAATTCAATGCAGCTTTAATACTGCAGACCTATAATCACAAAAACAGCAGTAGTTTATACATGTGTAGATTTATATATTGCTGCAGAACTGCTCATCATGCCCTGAAGAGAAGATGTAAGCTGGCATAATGTCAAGCTAGTATGTCACCACATTCAAGGACAGAAAAACAGACCGGTTATCATGTTGTTAATGTAAATTACAATTGACTTTTATTGGTCTACCACTTACTATGAAATTTCCCGTCTTTAAAGACAGCCATAAAAATTATTACAGTGTACTGTAAGCTCAACGTTTTCATTTGAGGAAAAAGCAACCATAAATCACCAACAAGACCTGTGAAAAAAAAAAAAAAACCTGAAACTGAACTATATCTTTCATTTTTTCCTTTTACTTTATGAGTAAGAAAGACAGTGACGGTCATAATAGAAGAATTAAACAAGACCAAAAAAAATTAAAACTGCGCACAGAAGAGTAAAAGAAATGTAAGCATATCGGTTAATAAAATGAAAAGTAAATCACATAAAAATTAAAATGTCATTTAGATCTGCTTTTGCATAAAATAAGACAAAAAGTGTCAGGTCTTCTAACATCTTAATATTATGTTATAATATGTTTAGACAACCCGATACCACGTTTTTGCTTCAGAAGAGTTATATGATCAATTAGTCATGACAGCATGTTGTTAGTTCATTTTAACTCATTAAACTAAGTTAATCATGTTCTAACTTAATTGTATAAGTTAAGCAAGCTGTTTTAAGTGAGTTTAACATGATATAACTTCAGTGGACTCATAAGGTTAATTTGAAACAGGATTTTTTTTAAAGTGTAAGAAACAATTTAGTGTAAATAATACAATTTGGTGGAATCACAACAAATTTGTTGAACATTTGGAAGAAAAGCCATCAGACATTCATATTAAAAGTTTTATTATAAATTCAAATATATTATCTTTTTAATTTCAAACCCATACATATATAATTCCAATAATTTAGAGAAACAAATCATTTTAAGTGGTATTTTATCATAGATTTACAAACATAATAGTTAATTTCATTCATAAAAGTAAACATTCTCCACATTTACAAATGATTTGTTTTTCACAGCATGACGTTCAAAGTAAAATGCTGCTCCTCAAGCAAAACCAGTTGGGAGTCACTGATCTAGAGCTCTGGGTATGCAAGTATTGAAGAATCTCTTCATGGTTATCATGCCCCATCTAGTGGCTGAAGCCGGTTAAACTGATAAACCAAAACCACAGACGAGTCTGAAAACCCCTCTCTCGCTTTCTCTCTCTCTCTCTACTGAAAACCTCCTTACGCAAGCACGAGGAACAGAGCCAACGATCATCTGTCAGTCAGAAACCTATCATTACACATGCAAGTAAAAAAAAACTGCAATACAAAAAAAGCTTTTACTTCAGTAATGCGTGATTCCTTGAGGATAAAATATCTATTCCAGTCCAGCTGTTTGTATAATAAACCAACAGCACATCAGCACATAGTATAAATGTAGCAGACTGAATGGATCCTGCTGTGTGTCCAGCTGTGATTCCTGACCGTAAATATGGTTCATGTTATGCAGATATAAAGATGTAAGAATGTGTGAAAGCGCTGCCCCATATTGCCCCCTTGTTCCACGATGCCATTATCCGTCTGAAAACGGATCCCCGGTGAGCTTCTCCTGCGTTTTCCCTCTCAAAGAATAAGTGCACAAAATCGATCTCAGGTCTTGCGAGCGAAGCTGCGTCTTATAAGGTTACAGATGGGAACATTTAATTCACGTCTAGGGGCAATTGGCACACACATGCTAGTGAAAGAGAATATCTCTTTCCCAGAGAACCTGTGCTCCAGAAGTGCTCCACCTGTTCCTCGATGCATTTTTCGCTGTCTTTTTTTCGGGTTGAAATAAACATCTGTGTGTGTTGGTGAGACGCGGCCTTCAGATTGACCGGCATTTAAAAAAGTAAAACCCTTGGTCTAACTTATATGATTACGCCACACATTTTCACACACTTGAACAATGCTATTTCAATTCAATTTAGCCAAATTAAACTCAAGCTAAAAAAATCATTTAGAACTTGCAAAATTCAGCCGTTTACTCTCTTGAGCAAATCAGTCTTACCATTTAACCGCCCCACCAAGAAAAAAAATTGGATTGCATCTCTTAAATTCTAATGGCGCTAGTTTTTCAATGCATTTTTTTTCTACACATCCCATAATTCGTAAAATATCAGCCTCTACCAAATGGTTGATACGTCGGTTTATCATAAATGCACTGGAATGAATACATGTGCTATGACATGTACTATACAAATATAATACAATACACTACGATACGAAATCAAGTGTAGTAATGCAACAGGATTATGTTTGTTTGATTTATTTTTTTATTTATTTTTTGGTTAACCAGCAATGCCGTGTGTTTAAATCATTATTTAAAACATAATTATTTAAATTACTTTAACAGTCATTATTTAAAACAGTCAAAATATGGTCAATCATTTGGTAGAGCCGGAAGTTAAAGGGTTAAAGTTATAGTTCACCCGAAAACTAAATGCTGCAAAAGACTTCCATAGTATTTGTTTTCCTTATGGAAGTCAATGGTTACAGATTTTCAGATTTCCTTAAAATATCTTCTATTGTGCTTGATATACTAAATAATCTCACACATGTTTGGAACCACTTGGATGTGAGTAAATAGTGAGCATATTTTCATTTTTTGGATGAACTATGCCTTTAAAAGTTGTTTCATTACTCTTTCAGTTCAAACCTAAATATTTCAATAACCTTTAGTTTTTATATGTAACACATGAACTGGGCAAGTAAAAAGAGACTGATCTCAGAGTTTTCACTAGAACAGGTATTTCTCATTGAGTGAAGTAACAAATGTTATTGTGGTAAAAAAGGCCACAAGGTAAATTTAAAACCTTAACTCTAACAAGTCTTGTTAGCCTACACTGTAAAACCCAACAGTGAACTTTATCAAATGAAATGAGTGTAGTTAACTCAAAATTTTCTGAAAGTTTATTCTACTCATTTAAAGAGTTTTCAACTCAGTGTTGAAGGTAATGAGTTAATTAAATACCCCATTACTTCAACTTAAATGGAGTAAGTTCACAGTACTCATATATATATTAGTTATTTATTTATGATTTTATACATATATATATTAGTTTTTACTCAAATAGTTTGAAGCAATCATTTTCCTCAAACGGTTTGAGTTGCCTTAACTTATTGGGTTTTACAGGACTCAGTTGGTTTGAGTTCTCTTCATTTATTGGGTTTTACTGTGCTCAAATTGCTTCAGTTACTCAAATGGAGTAAGTTCAGTGTGCTCATTAGGATTAGTTTTTGAACTTAAATGGTTTGTTGCAATCGGTTACCTTAACTTTTTGGGTTTTACGGTGTAAGATCCCAGAGAAGCCTGAAATATATATATATTTTTTGCTATTAATGCAATACTGCACAAAGCATGCTGGAAACATCCCCACTACCCATTTAGTAAAACCAACCAAATATATTCATGTATTTCCAACTTGAAATCATTAAGTTTACTTTTTTAATTTAAAGATTTAAAGCAACAGTTAAAAATTAAAAATGAAGCAAAAATGAATGAATGTATCCGAAAATGAACATTCTGTCAACATTTTCTAGCCCCCCACTTTCTCCAAACCTGTTTGAGTTTCTTTCTTCTGTTGAATATAAGGAATATATACTGAAGAATGTGGTGGAAACAATAGTCATTGAGTTGTTTTTTTGTTCCTAGTAAGGATGTCAATGGCTGCTGATTTCCAACATTCCTAAAACTATCTTATTTTCTGTTAAATATAAATAAAGAGACTTTAAACCCCTTGAGTGTGAGTAAATGGTGAATAAATATTCATTTCTTGGTAAACTATGCCTTTAAGCGAACTGAACATACTACAAATAAATGATCAACAATCTTCAAAAATAATGTTGCTCCAGTAAATTTAACCCACGTAATTTAAACAAGCAGAAAAAAAAATCATGTTTTTGAGTGTATGTTACTGTACGTTAGCGTTCCATACAGTAAGCATGCCATGTTGAAAGGGGGATATTTTCCTCATCTGTTGTGACTTTGGCTGTCAGCAAAGGGGAAGCGTATTGCATTATCTGTCCTGTTCTGCTAGGGTTTACCCTCTTCTACTGTTTCAGCCGAGTCACTTGCTGTCTTCAAGAAACGACTAAAAACACAACTGTTTAGTCTCCACTTTTCCTCCTAATCTGCAATTGCCTCTCTGGCTATACCACTAACTGAGCCCTCTTTCTCTCTCTCTCTCTATATAAAAAAAAAAAAAAAAAAAAAAAAATTTCTACTAATGTTTTGCTTCTTAGACTTTTACACGCCTGAAACTTGTCTATAGCACTTGTTCACTGCTGCTCTTATAGTTGTGTAAATTGCTTCCTTGTCCTCATTTGTAAGTCGCTTTGGATAAAAGCGTCTGCTAAATGACTAAATGTAAATGTAAATGTAAATGTTTCAGCCTGTGTCTGCTGGAATGAGTATATCAAAACAAAATGAAGAGGTCGGGTTGCATCGGTATCGATCGTACTGGACGTCTGAATGCTCGTATGTGAAAGCAGAAACAGATGAGCAACAGGTAATATCACTGCCACTCATTCAAACAGACAAATCCAGATACACATGTATAATCCAGTACTAACTAACTAAATTCAATTTTAAAGCATATATCAATTATATTTAACATATAGTCATATGAATTATACAATAGAATAACATAGAGATCTGCATATTAAAATGTTCATCATGAATATATGCAAATCTGTATGTACACAGTTGTAAGTTTGAAGGCACAAATCCAAATATATAAATGCACATTCTAAACATTAATTCCTTCATTCATTTTCCTTCGACTTAGTTCCTTTATTAATCAGGGGTCACCACAGCGGAATGAACCACCAACTTATCCAGCATATGTTTTTCATATTTAGTTTATTCAATTCACCTATAGCACATGTCTTTGGACTGTGGGGGAAACTGGAGCAACACAGGGAGAACATGTAAACTCTACACAGAAACGCCAAATGACCCAACCAGGACTAGAACCAGCGACCTTCTTGCTGTGAGGCGACAATGCTAACCGTGTCACCCACATTCTGAACTTACAGAATTCAATTTTAATATGTACAGTTATAGGCCTGATAAATATAAATAAAGATCTATATCTGAATGTATGATTATATGCAGTTACAAGTGAATGTATAATTAAATGCATACTTAATTTATGCTATAAATATAAACTGTAGATAAAAATATGTGTGTACAATTCTGAATATATAGGTACAATTCTGAATCTATAAAAGCATAATAAATATATACATCAATAGGTTTGAATGAACAGATAAAACTAAATCTAAAAGTACACAATTATTTCAATATTTAAAAGTATATTGTGCTTATATATACATCTAAATACAGTTATAGGTGTGAAAACTTTAGATCTAAATCTGAATGAATGATTATAATTCTGAATATGCATTTATAAGTGATTAAGAAATGTAAATTGAAAGTTGTAATACATTTCAATATTTATAAAATAGCTATATACAGTATGTAGAGTATAGTATGTATGTATAGTATAAATATCTATAAATATATATATAAATATATATATATATATATATATATATATATATATATATATATATATATATATATATATATATATATATATATATTCTAAATAGTTTTAAACTGAATATCTAGTGGCATTATGGATATGCAGTCATTGTAAGTCAAATTAGAATCCAATTTAGTTCTAGCCTCCTTGCTATAAATCATAGTAATATACCTTATTTTTACAGTACATATTTAGGTAACACTTTTATTTTGATTTTCCATTTGAGTATTAGTAGACTGTATGCTTAATATCTGTTGATACTGCTCCTTCAACAGACAGTTACCTGACTATAAGAAACTTTGCAAGTACATGTCAACTTACACTAACCCCAACCCTAACCCAAACCAAGTCTACTTATAATCTAAAGAGAATTAGTTGGCATGTAGATGCAATGTAACTGAAATTCAACAAACAGACCATCAAAATAAAGTGTGACCAATATTTAATTTTATATTAATTTCAAATTGAGCTGAATCTCCAAATCTCCCAGTTCATTGCTCATATTGTGTTAAACAGCTCAATTTTTATGGTCATATTACCAGCTCCAGTCTTTATATTAGTAATAATATTAATAATTCCCTTCACAATGGCATTGATTGAGCTGATCACAACATACGACGTGCTACACAAAGAAGTATGACGCGTAGGTCAGGTTATATGATGATGCTGTTAATGCCTTATCTCTCTCCCACCAAGGCAAAAGGCCACACATAAATCATGAGTGCAATTGAAAAGCTCAGCGGCTCCATTAATTCCAAGGCCATATCCTCTCTCTCTTCTCTTGAATAATTGATCCTTTATAAAACCAGCTATTAAAAAGAGACTCGCCCATGAGAGAGCTTTGAGAAAGAAAAGAGAGAGAGAAAGGAAGAAACGTCAATGTAGGAACACCCTTTTCCTTCGGCCTTGATTACGGATGGTTTTAATCTGACAGAAAGAGTTGACACGACTGGTGATGCAATCCCCGAAGAGAAAGCCACCATTCATTAGTCGCTCCTAATGTGATTGAAAGCACTTGTGCAAATAAACAGGCAGTTCGAACCGATAGAGAGGAACCCATGCCGGTATATAGCAGACAGACAGTGACTAATTCAGTTCGGCCCTTTTATCTTGGTAATCCCATGCAGCAACGTTTGCAGGTCCGAGAGAGGACTTATAAATTACATCTAATAGGCTTCAAATCAACTACTAATTAAAACTGCATTAACCTTAATGAATCGGAAAAATGGAGACCCCAATTTATTGGAGTTGTGTTTATACAAGCGAGAGCTTCAATAATACATGACGCAATCCTGCTCTATGGGATGAACTCGTCTTCCTAATACAAACCTCCTGTGTGTATGTGTGTGTGTGTGTATGGAGAACAGATGAGGACGTGTGTGTATGTGTGTGTGTGATGGTAAGTTTGGGCACTCCTAATCATTACTGGCCTTGTTAGAGGTTAACTTAGCAACATTAAGGCATCTTTAGCATCAGGAAAACACAGATGGAGTGTGAGTGTGCCAATCAGCATCACAGGTGCTCATAATTGTCCCTCTAATTGCTTCATTATTTCTTTGCGGGTCTCGGGCCCCTGTTTTTTTTTTTTCTTCCCCTCCTCTTGTTGTGTGGCATCTGCGGTTCCATCACATCAGCATTTGGCAGATCTCTCTCAAGTCTCAATGAGGATCCTCTCTAGAGTTTCAACATGTATCTGCATGTTTCCTTGATTTCCCCCGAGAATGTCTTTTATTTATTCGCTGATTCTCCCCTCAACCCCCTTTAATAGAAATTCCCCTGGTGGAGGGTATGATTGTGGTGTTTATGACAAATTGTTAAATATGTCATTAGAAAAACAGAGAGAGAAAGGGATATACATGGAAAGAGAGAGAGAGAGAGAGAGCAATAATCAGGAAATTCCCACATCAATTATGTCAGTCAAAGTGCTGTTTTAGTGCGTGGTTAAAAAATAAAAGTATACAGCATCTTGACTAGCTGTTGTGTAATTATACAGATGAAGGAGATTCACTGCAAACAGGTCTGGTGTTTAGTAAGTCTATGAGCAAGTGAAACCGTGTCACTGAGTGGAAAGGGTTCTTGACTAATTTGTGGCTAGAAAAAAGTATGTTAAAATGAATGGATGCATTAAAAGTTATTACAAATGGATTAATGGATTTGTGAATGAATATATGTAAGAGTAGATGGAAGGACAGGTGTATTAAGACTGAAATAAATAGATGGACGTGTGGATAGACAGATGAATAATTGGTTGGATTAAAAGTGACAAAAAAGAGATAACTGGATAAGGGAAAAGTATGATAAAAATAAATAAACAAATAAATAAATAACATAAAACTGATAGATTGATGAATAGAAAATCTAAAAATGGGATAGCTGTGTGAATAAAAAAAAAAAAAAAAATATATATATATATATATATATATATATATATATATATATATATATATATATATATATATATATATTTTTTTTTTTTTTAATAGTTGAAGTCAGGTTTATTAACCCCCCTTTTAATTTTCATCTTTTTTTTAAATATTTCCCAAATAACATTTAGCAGAGCAAGGAAATTTTCACAGTATGTTTGATAATATTTTTTCTTCTGGAGAAAGTCTTATTTGTTTTATTTCAGCTAGAATAAAAGCATCTTATAATTTTATAAAAAACATTTTAAGGTCAAAATTATAAGCCCCTTTAAGATATGTATTTTTTGATAGTCTACAGAACAAACCATCGTTATACAATAACTTGCCTAATTACCCTAACCTGCCTAGTTAACTTAATTAACCTAGTTAAGTCTTTAAATGTCACTTTAAGCTGTATAGAAGTGTCTTGAAAAATATCTAGTCAAATATTATTTACTGTCATCATGACAAAGATAAAATAAATCAGTTATTAGAGATGATTTATATTTGAAAAATATTTTCTCATGGTTAAACAGAGGGGCAAATAATTCAGACTTCAACTGTAGATGGATAAAAATGTAAAGGATGGATAGATAAACATGTAACCACATCAAAATGGATGGTTGGATGGGTTAAAAACAATAATGAATTGAAGCAAAAAAATAAAACATATATGGACGATAGACAGATTGATAAAAATATTTATGGATTAATGGATTAACTTAAAATTAATGGAGAAATTGTCCAACAGATTGCACTATTGTGTCTTTCTTTTCTTTTTTTATTCCTTTAAAACCTGTTTTAACACATTTTAATCTGTTCTATTGTATTGTATGTTTTTTATTCTAGCTTTTATAAAGCACTTTGAATTACCATTGTGTTTGGAATGTGCTATATAATTAAACCTGCCATGCCTCGCCAAAAAAATTTAAATAGATGGATGGATGAAAGAATGAATGGATTTATAAAAATATGTACAAATAAAAATGATAGTTGGATGATTGGAAAAACAACAATGGATGGATGCAAAAAATAAGCACACGGATGGATGATGTAATGTAAACAGATTGATCAAATTATTTATGGATTAATGGATTCATTTAAAATTAATGGATAAAAATTAAAGATGGATGGACGGACAGAAATATGTAATACTTGATTATTATACAAAAATTATTTTATACAAAACTATTTCAATGGGCAATATCTGGATGTATGTTTGAAAATAAATAAAAAAGGATGTATGGATAGATTAACAGATGGATGGATATATAGCTCCATGGCTAACTGAATGTGAAGTCTGCAGGCTGACTGACTCTGAATGCAATTACAAAGCCACAGGCTGAGTTTGGCTCCACAGAGAATTCTTGAAACCTTCACACAACAGAGCTCAGTCTCCAGGGCCACACTGAAACTGACAGTATGGTCAAAACAGATATACCATCATGCAGTCCTCGTCCCACCGGCTCACGAAAACTGACCTTACGCCTGCGGAGTTCATCTCTGGGATACACTTTCTCCTCACTTTAGAGAAACTCCAATCACATGACATGAGATCCCCCAGAAGGCCTAACCACTCTCTGCCCACCCACAGAGCCAATGAGGCAGTCATGTATGCACATTCATGCCTCTCAAGTCTGGACTTGTGTTGAGCGGGACTGGACCAATTATCTCGCTCGACTGGGAAAACCCATCGACTCTGGCTGAGACCCATCAACCTGCATAACCACTGGTCAAAACCTGTGGATCATACATGTAAAACATCCCATGTATTGTGTGTGTGTGTGTGTGTGTGTGTGTGTGTTTTTTTTTAGATAGATAAATTATTTACCTGTCCTACAAACATATGGAAGCTTTTCCAGGACTTTTAATATCAGTTTCAAGTTTATTTTATTTATAAAGCACGTTAAAAACAACCTAAAATGAAAGTGCTGTGCAAAATTTCTGCAGTTCAACAAAAGTTCAACATCCAAGTTAACCTTTTGACATGCATGACATTCACAAGACATTAAAAGTACAAAAATACAAACAGTTTTAAAAGACTTTCAAACTCTGCCACTGTTTTTGTTAATCTAATAGATAATAGCAGTTTTACAGCTGCTGCAAAGGCTCTGTCTCCCTGCACTGCAGTCTAGATCTAGATGAAAATTTTTGATTTGCGTGATCTGACAGGGCTGTATTTATTTAGTTCCTCTGTAAGAAAAATATAACAGAGAAATAAAGAAAAAGCTAATAATAAGATAATAAACAAGTGTAAGGAATAACATCAAAATTCTAAACTCAGAATTGAAATGAAGTCGTATTTATTTCCTTTTTAATTTCAGAGTATCTGATTTACGTAGTTTACAGAGTTACAAAAATGTTCAAGATATAAACTCTTGCAAATAAATCTATAAATTCTGTCCTTTAGAGTTCTTCAGAAATGTGAATTTATATTTTGTCATTTCTGAATTGTCAGACAAATATATATATTGTTTAATCCTAAGTAAGAATTTATAGAATCTGGTATGGACTTTCCTCAAACAAAGGAGGATATTTGTACATTCAATTCAATTCATCTTTATTTCTATGGTGTTTTGACAATGAAGATTGTGTCAAAGCAGCTTAACATAGAGGAAGTTCCAGTAAATTGAAAAGACTTTAGTCAAGTTTCCACAGTTGAAGTTCAGTTTAGCTCAGTTCAGTGTAATGTAATTCACTGCGGAAAGGCAAAATATTGAAGAGCAAATGCAACGATGTGCAGCTTAAAACATGTTTATGAAGTTCTATTTTTAAAACTAACATTGTGCATATATTTAATAATCAAAAAAAAAAGTCATTTTCTCTCACATAATAAAGCCTAAGTTAGACTTTTTTTTCCTTTTTTTTTTTTTTTAGAGAAAATCACTATTGAGCAGCCAGCATTAAGCAAGCACGACAGCTGTTTTTGTTTTTCCTTCACAGTACTTTGACACAGACGCACTGACTGCTAAAGCTATGTTAACACATCTTTTCCAATCTCCCCCAGGAGGATTGCGTCTCTCAATATCACCCGGGAATGACTAGTCATAATCGGTGCTGCTTAAAGTCCACATAGCAACTTTCACACTGTCCAACCCTTGGCAACAACAACTGACAACAACAGCAAGTCCTTTTCCTCTTACCCTCGCTTTGCTCCATCTGTGCTGCAGAGCAGCCTGTGGGGAGGAAAGAGTTAATTAAATTACCATCCATTTTTAAAAAGCGCAGTGTCTGTGTCTCCTGCCAGATGATGAGGGGCAAGTCTGAGCCTGTCGCTCTCTCCGTCTGTCTCCCCGGAGCTCCTGCCTGTCACACTCAGGTGTGTTTCCAGAAATGCACCTTTCACGTGCACTAGCACACAGCGATATTCACACTTTCACAACAAGATGCAAGTCACCCAGATTAATGAGCACTAGAGAGCAGGTCAAAAATGTCTGATTTGATGATAAATCTATAATGTAAGTTCAATATTGCTATTTACTTATAACATTTGGCATTACAATTGAACCGAGATTGGATTTTGAGTTGTAAATTAACATTTCATCATTATTAAGAACATGAAAGAACACACCTGTTCTGACCTGTACTTATTAAAGCATATTTAAGAATAAGTAACCATATTTTGGATGATTGTATATAAAAAATGTGGCAAAAGCTGTTAAAATTATTCAGTGTTTTTAAGGTTTTAAAAATTGCTCATTAAATTCTCCATTCTTAATAATACAGCATTTGGAGCTGTAGTTATAAAATGCTTACTAACATTTATTAATGTAGAGTTAATGCTTAACAAATAATGAATTCACTAGATGCTAATGCTTAATAAATGATTCATTGTGTGTAGTTATTATAGTGTTACCATTTATATTTGTTTAAAGATAAAACAACATACTTATTCTGACTATAATCAAATACATATATAAAATAAGAATGAAAATAGCATATACTGTATATGTTTATATATTTATATATGAAGTGCTTCTTTTATCCTCACTTTTAACCTGCTTTGGATAAAAGCATCTGCTAAATGAGTAAATGTAAATTTGCAATGACTGTAAATTGCATTATACTATTAAGGATTATAAATTATATTGGGATATGCACAAAAGTTGTTAAAAATGTAAACAACAATTTGATCAAATCATCAAATTTGATAGTCATCAAATGATTCAGGTTTAAAATTTGCTCATTAAATTTGCCTTTTCAACTGATTCCAGAATGGATTGGGGTTGTGAGCAGGTTTTTCCCAAGCTTTTCTTTTCTGAGAGCTAATCAAAATAAGTCTCGTCAGGAGAGAAATCTGGGGGGCCTTTAACAAGCCCTTCATTATATTTGACCTGATATTTCTCCTTACAGGGGACTTACAACAAACAAGTGGTGAGAAATTTCATGTTCCTGGCAGCAAAATAAAAGGGAATTGGTGGAAGTGATTCCTTTTCTTTTAGCAATTAAACGGCTTCTTGATCAGTTTTCTGGGAAAAGCAAAGAAGGTGGTAAACAAATTAAAAGAGCCATCCATGACTAAACCTATCCCTAGGATTTGGTGGGGAAAAGAAACCATCCAGAATTTAGAAAATGTCAATTGTGGGTTTTTTCCCCATTGGAGGCCAATTATTAATTTTGATTGGTGTTACCCCACTTACTCTCGCAGTTAAATTAATGAGGCTTGTTATCGTTCGCATTTAGACGTAATGGACAATTGCTGAATTGTGAGTGTTTACTCTGCTGGAGCTGAATCCTGTCTTGGGCCTTTTGTAATGTATTGGCAGCGAGCGAGAGATTAACGGTGTTTGTCATTCTTCTCACAGCTGTTTTATAATGCAAAACATGGAAAACGAGCGAGAGAGAGAGAGAGAGAGAGAGAGAGAATCAAAATGACCATTTGAAATAGCTACCATGGTCAGAACGAGCCTGGTGAAAACGCCTGAAAGCTAATTACAGTAATTCTTGATATAATTAGCAAAGACTCTTACGTGGTTTGAGAATCGACATCAAACAGAGAGAGGATTGTTCAGAGGATACTTTTAAACAGTGATCATATGGAAAAACTGCAGAGAGAGTTGCTTTAATGTGTGAAATATGCTGAAAACATGATGTAGAAACAGTTTTTACAAGAAGGTGATAGTAAATTTAACAGGCAAGAACTACGTCAAAGATGAGACAGTGTCTGCAAGTAATTTTATTGACATAAAGACAAATAATACATAATACAAACACGGGGCCCTATCAAACACCTGGTGCAATGTGGCATCAGTTACTGTATATATCAAAATTAGCTCTCCTACCTATTTGCAATATTGATAAATGACATCAATAGTGAATCAGCATGACAGCAACATGCTCTTAAAAGGAATTGTAGATGAGACTCACACCCATAACACAATAAAAGTATAAAGACGCTATTTAAGATAATGTGCTGGGCACGCAGACCTTTTCCCCATCCTTAAAGATCCCATGAAATTGAAATACATTTTTTAAATGTTAATTTCAATCTGTTAGTTTTAAGGATAATTTTTTGCTGGAGTGCTTAAAAGCAGTGCCAAAATTTGCATTTAGAAAACAGTAAACTGATGTGAACATGGGGCAACAACAAGGTGACTCAGTGGTTAGCACTGTCGCCTCACAGAAAGAAGGTCACTCTGGCTGGGTCAGTTGGCATTTCTGTGTGGAGTTTGTTTGTTCTCCCCATGTTTGCGTGGGTTTACTCCAGGTGCTCCGGTTTCCCCCACAGTCCAAAGACATGTGCTATAGGTGAATTAAATAAACTAAATAGGCCGTAATGTGAGAGTGTATGGATGTTTCGTGGTATTGGGTTGCAGCTGGAAGGGCATTCGCTGTGTAAAACATATGCTGGATAAGTTGGCGGTTCTTTCCGCTGTGGCGACCCCTGATGAATAAAGGGACTAAGCCGAAGGAAAATGAATGAATAAACATCTAAAGCTTGCAGTTTGTTACTTTCGCCTAAATTGATCAACAATTTATTTCACATCTCCTCATACTTAAGTTTTTCATCAAATCTTGACCAATCAAATGCTCTCTTGTATCTGGCATGCCCCACACCCTTCAAGACGCTTCTCCCTGCTTTTCATCTGATGCGCTTAAGCTCAACCACTCTCACTGCTAGAGTTGTGCTAAAAACAAAAGGCTATTGGCTGTTTTTTTTTAAATTGGGAGGAGCTACTCTATGTCCCATACTCTCTTCATTTTTTCAGTTCAAATTGCCTCAAACATAAAAATCCACATTTCAAAGCACTTCACAGGACCTTTATATTAGTAAAAATAAATTCTGACATGCTCCATGTGCACATGCGTTTAGGTCGCTAAAAAATAAGCTCATACAATGTCTATTTTGACGCTTTTTTGGAAAATGTTTCATCATCAGTGCAACAGATATATTAATGTAATAATGTAACAACATACTTATTCTGCTCTGTACTTATTGAAATGAACCGTCAACTTATCCAGCATGTGTTTTACACAGCGGATTCCCTTCCAGCTGCAACCCAGTACTGGGAAACACCCATACACACTCATTCCCACATATACACTACGGCCAATTTAGTTTATCGAATTCATATAGCACTTGTCTTTGGACTGTGGGGGAAACCGGAGCACCCAGAGGAAATCCACGCAAACACAGGGAGAACATGTAAACTCCACAGAAATGCCAACTGGCCCAACAAGGACTCAAACCAGTGACCATTTAACAATATTGATTTAAATTTTTTGCAGACCTAGTGGTTAATGGCAGTTTCTCCAGGATTTTACGGTTTTTATATACTGTATTTGCGATATAAAATGATTTTGTGGTGGCTTTATTTAAAACTTGTGGCAGTATTTGCTTCAATCCATGTTTTTTGATGTGAAAATATCAATATCAGGCTGCAAGGTGGCGCAGAAGGTAGCACGTTCACCTCACAGCAAGAAGATCGCTGGTTCGAGCCTCGGCTGGGTCAGTTGACGTTTCTGTGTGGAGTTTGCATGTTCTCCCTGTGTTTGTGTGGGTTTCTTCCGGGTGCTCTGGTTTCCCCCACAAGTCCAAAGACATGTGGTACAGGTGAACTGGGTAGGCTAATTGTCCATATTGTATGTGTGTGAATGACTGTATTTGGATGTTTCCCAGGAATGGGCTGCAGCTGGAAGCATCCGCTGCGTAAAACATATGCTGGATAAGTTAGCGGTTCATTCTGCTGTGGTGACCTCAGATTAATAAAGGGACTAAGCCGAAAAGAAAATAAATGAATGAATGAAATATCAAGATCGGGTTTTTTTTCTCAAGAATCACTGGAATTGCAAAATCGTGGAGAGACTTTGTAAAATGAGTGGAAAAAAATTATAGAAAGATTGAAAACATTAGTATTAACAATTAGCATTATCATATATATTTTTAAATGTTATCTTATGATTTTTGGTCTAAATTGTAAGGAAAATATAAACAATTGTAACACTGAAGGATATTTCAGTGGGAGTCCTTTGTAAAAATGGTGAAACTATCTGATAGTCTTTATATTTTGCTTAGAGAAAATCTGAAGCAGCATTTTTAAATAAAACACCAACTTTGTAAGCTTTTTTACAGAGATATGGTGCGTCCTATACAGAGTCATGCTAAATTTAACTACATGTTTTAATTCTGAGCAATGATGGTTTTTAAATCAGTTGGAGGCCAATCAATTTAGAATAGCTAACATAATTAGCATAATTTATACAAAGAGCTGTTGAAACAGAAGAGAGCTTAACACACTTTAGTGGTGCATAATCATATTTTGACCTACTTAATTCTGTTTATTCAACACAAGGAGGCTATTAAATTCAAGGTTTTCATCAAGAAATGATTTGCTTGGCTTTGGACGGCTGGACAGTGTGTTTCCAAAGAGAGAGATATGCTAATGAGTGCTTTTAAATCACGCCAAATGAGAAATCTTAATCTCAGACGTGTTTATGCCATTCTTATCCAAGCTTTTTTTACATCAGGTATCTCTTAAAGGATAGACAAGATGGTAGCCAGCCTTTTCTAACTGTAAATGAAAGGGAATACAACGGATCCCCTCGAAGGATAAGCCAAATCTAACAACAGTGAGCTGTCGATTCGGAGTGCTTACATAAACAAACACAATGGTGTGATCTGATTTATCATCCTCTTTCCCTATGACGAAACCAGCTCGTTGGGCAATCAATTAAACGTGTTTGATTCTCTTCTAAATGAGTACAAGTGACTCAAATGGACTGTCAAATCATTTCTATTTTCAAAAAGGATTTGAGAGATTAGTGTGTGGAGATGAGAGGCTGATTTGCTAATATAGATGTTCTTTCTTCCTACACAGAACGTTCTGTAACACTAAAGCGTGTGTCTAGCAAACTGTAAGCAATATGGAAGAATGATATGGATGCTATTATAAAGGTTCTTTATTGTAATCAATGGTTCCATAAGAACATTTAACATCCATAGAATAATTATATTGCTGAAAAATTATATGGTGTAAAAAGGTTATTTGGATTGTAAAAATGTTCTTCACACTAAGAAAAAGAATCTTTATTTTAAGGTCTGCGCTTACAGAGAAAAAGAAAAGCGCATCAGATTTTAAAGGGATGGTTCACCCTAAAATAAAAGTTCTGTCATCATTTACTCACACTTGACTTGTTCCAAACCATTAAACGTTTCTTTCTTCTGTTAATCATGAATAAAGATATTTTGAAGAAAGCTGGTAACATGTAACCTTTGATTTTGTATTTGTTTTTCAAACTATAGAAAGTCACAACCCAGGCTCATTGTGAAAATGTACTGCTATATACATTTCTGGAGAGCGCCAAATACATCCCAGGAGGTACATTTTTTTTCAGTTTTTGTTTCACAAATCCACTCGAGGCCGCTGTGTACACTCAAATCTCAAATCTCACATAATAATTGTACTTCCATTACATTGCACCACTATATAATACTTTACTTTTTACCAGTATATAATACAGAGATCAGAAAGGAATGTTCTGGCAGCATTTGGTTTTCCCTGTTCACACATATCTGCAAAAATGGTTAAGCCTAACCATAACTATACATACATAATACTATATATCAGGGGTTCCCAAACTTTTCAGCCTGCGACCCCCAAAATGACAATGCCAGTGACTCGTGACCCCCAATATCCTCTGAGGTGGTTATAAATACAGTGGTTATAATGCAATGGCGCACACACACCAATAGACCCAAGTCTATTCTTCGATTAATTTTTTTTTTTGATGTATGTCAGTGCTGTAAATGTGCCAGGAAGTTTAACCTGGTGTTATAAAATCAATCTGCTGCTATTGCTGTGTCTTTAGTATAATGTAATTACCCCAGGGGTCGCAATCCAATAGAACTAGCAACTATAACCTACTATAGTAACTATATGGTAACCATGTAGTATATAGTAACTATAAATGACAATTTTTTCTCTTCAGTAGTTTATGGATAAATATGGTAATTCTTATGGTTTAATAAAAATAAATACATTTTTGGAAATCACCAGGCGACCCCCCTTCATTGTCCCGCGACCCCTCGGGGGGTCCTGACCCCCACTTTGAGAACCACTGCTATATATGAGCAATTCCAGCGGTATGGATGTGACATTTTCAGTAAAAACTCACATAAAGTCACATAGAAAGTATATATAAACATGTTTTGTATCTTAAATGAGGAAAATAAACCTGTGTTATGGACATGACCAAAAAAGTTTACAGTACTTTGTAGAAATTATGTGAATTAGGCTGCACAACCCAAAAGAAATATTGATAATCAAAAAGATAAGAGTTGGCTTACTGTAGAACAAAAATTATTGATTTTATTTTATGTAATACTTTTGCATTTAAGGGGAAAATTTATTATTTATTATTACATATTTTTTGCCACATCAGCAACTTATGGCTATTTGGTGGCCAAATGGATATACATTAAACTATTACATGATAAAAACAAATTCGTATTATATTAAAAAATAAATTAAAAAAAATTACTTAGACAAATATATAAAATATAAATAGATAAAATTTACAAAAAAAAAAAAAAAATTCAAAGTTAAATATGGTTTTTCAATTCTATTTTTGATAAAAAATGTAAAACTCTTCCTGGTGGTACCTTTTTAAAAATGTCCATCAAAGTGCTCTCCTTATAAAAATTTTGTCTAATGGAATTTAAACTTCTACATTCCAACAAAATATGTTTGATGGTGAGAGCAGTCTGGCAGTTATTACAGTTAGGTGATTCTTCGTTATTTAATAAATATGAATGTGTCAACCGAATGTCCAATTCGACATCTGGTATAGACCGTCTGATCATGCCTGGTTTCGAAATTATAATTTGCTAAATGTCTTTCATTTATTTTTGGGTTCATTTCATATAATTTGTTGTTGATGCAGTTGTCCCATTCTCTTTGCCATGTTTCGTTTATGTACAAATTGATGGTGGGTTTCAAGTCATCAGGAGGCATTTATGGGGAAAAAGTGTCATTATGGATGTGACATCTCTCCGTTTTATATGGGACATGTGAAATTGCCACTTTGGTAAATCAAATATAATAGATTAAAAACTTTCACAGAGACTATTTTGAATATTTCGAATGTACTGTAAAATACTTGCTTACACAAAAAAAAAAAACGTAGAAACAGTTTCTGTATTTTGGTGAAAACTTAATTTTTTTCATAGCAAGGTTGACATTTGCATGGAATTGGTCATATACAGTATATAGTATCATGTATGTATGGTTATGGTTCCTTTCAAAAACACTTTCACAGTTGTTTGAACACTTTGCATCTCCAGCTGCCCAAAACGACATTGTTGTGTAAATGAATGTCCAAATTGCTAAAAGGTTTTCCGTTTTAGTTGAAACCTGTCGTGTACTAACAACTAATCCTGTTTTTGTTAGACATAAGGGTTGCCAACAAGCCCAACTCAGGTACTCTTAGATGTTTTCAAGGGGTTTTCCACATTCTCATGGATAATGGCATTCAGTTAGAAGCTGGAAAATCAAGCCACAATGAAGACCTGAACAAAAAACGTCTGGTTTTGTGATCTTCACTGAAAGGCACACACCTTTTTTCTCACCATATTCAAGCTGTCGAAAAAGCTGTTTTCATCTGTAAACGATTTATACCTATATATGTTCTTCCATTGCATCCGAATGAAAGTGCGCCGTCAGTGTGGGACTTGCAGAATAGTGGTTTGTGTAATCAGACTATCCCGTCTGTTAAGGTCAAAGAAGCCCCAGTGAGCATAATAACAGATGCCAGACACAAAGGCATTGTTCTCCAACAAGGATAACAGCAGATATTAACCAAACACACTAGAGTTCCTATCAGGATAGAGCGCCTTGGATAACACAGGGTGGGCATCCATTTAGCCTACTTATCTAAAGTCTCTAATTACTTGGGTTTATTTGATAAACAGAAGAAGAGGAATGCATAAATGGTTCGACTACATCCAATGGGGATTAATCTGAACTCCTTGAAGAGAGAGAGACGGAGAGAGAGAAAGAGAGCGAGGGAGAGAATACATCTTTTGTGGAATCCTTCATTTTGCTCTTTAATCATGCTTTAATTAGGAACAGTAGGGCACCCAGTTACACTTGGCATTTTAAGAGATTGGCTGCTCGAAGAAAAGACTGTGTTAGTCTGGTCTCCGGAGAAACGTGTTGGAAAAACACATTGACAGAGGCATCTCGCTCAGTTTGGAGGGCTTGGAATGGAGAGAATATTGGAAGAGCAGACTGTAGTGTTTGTGTGCTTTGTAAATTGTTGCAAATTTACTAAAAAAAGGCAGATTGTGAAGGGTGCACACTGATACAAGAAGAATGTTTCGCTCTAAAATGAAAGGACAGCTTTTATTTACTCGCTTTATATCATTTAAAACCAACAGAAACATTTTTGAGTTAGACATTTTGAAGAATTGTAACATGGGCATGATAATGATAACTCAAAAGTTTAAAGAAATCATTACCAAAAATAACATGGTAACACTTTAGGTCACATTTCATGCCATTAAATACTGGCTTATTATATGCCTATTATTAAGATATTAACTGTTCATTAGTAATTTTAAAGTATGTATGATCTTATTCTGCATTCTTTATCCTACCCAAAACCTACCCCAACTTCTACCTTACTAACTATTAATAAACAGTGAATTAGTAGTTTATTAAGCTAGTAATGTTAGTTAATGGTTTGTTAATATTGTGACCTAAAGTAAAGACTTATCAATAATACCAAGTGCAGTTTGTCAACAAATCATTCAGACTGGGTTTGTAAGCAATCCATAGACCAAAGTTGCATCCAACCCAGGCTCATTCTGAAAACGTACCTCTATATACGTTTCTGGAGAGCACCAAATACGTTTTTTTCTGGGGAATCAACCAGATGTTGTTGTGTATGCTTTTTGAGATCTCAAATTTCTTTTGTGAGTGCCGTTTATGCCTGCTGTTCTCGCATCAATTCACTGGAGGCCGCTGTCGACTGACTGACGGATCGACTAACCCGCCATCTTCCTTCCCTAAACCCAACTAATAGTGTTTTCAAAATCACCGTTTGACCAGCCCACCCACTTCCCTAAACCCAACTAACAGTTTTGAAAAGCAATCCTGAAAAAGAAAAGCCCCCTGATTTTTTTACCACGTTGTCAGATTTTTCCAAATTCTCACCCTGTTATGTTCTTGTTTATTTTATTTTTTGACTTCTGTTCTGGAACTGGTCTTCGCAGGCTTCGAACTCCATCGTCATGGTCAACTCCTCTCTGCGTCTTAAGTCAGCTTACGTACATGGCGAGCTACTGGACAAACTGATAACAGCAGGAAAGTCGTCCATATAGAGGTAAGCAGTCAGCTGCTGGCACAAAAAGGAACAGCGCCATACCTTGTAGCATTCATTTTAAAGACGTAATGCAGCCATACGTACTTTTGGCTACATAATTCGCGATCGCCAGAAATGTATATAGGGCAATTTTTTTGTGTTGGTTGCATCATAAACAAGATTGAAAGTTCATTCATTCATCAATTTTCTTTTCAGCCAAGTCACTTTATTTATCCAGGGTCGCCACTGCGGAATGAAACGCCAACTTATTCAGCATGTTTTATGCAGCGGATGCCCTTCCAGCTGCAACCCATCACTGGGAACACCCACACACTCTCATTCACACGCATACACTACGGCACAATTTAGCTTACCCAATTCTGTTTCACATGTCTTTGTACTTGTGGGGGAAACCGGAGCACCCGAAGAAACCCACACAAACGCGGAGAGAACATTCAAACTCCACACAGAAATGACCCAGCCGAGGCTCAAACCAGCAACCTTCTTGCTGTGAGGCAACAGCACCACCTACTGCGCCACCGTGCCGGCTAAGATTGAAAGTTTCTGCAAATAAATGCATAATAAATGTTGACTAATAAATGGTTATGTGACTTACATGTATCAGAAAACCTGTAATTCCACATTTGGCAAAATAGCCCTATCGATTTACCTGTTTTGAAATGATTTCATCCATGTTAATGAAAAGGAAATAACTCATGGTAATGAAAACACAGCCTCTGGGAGCCAATCAGAAAAGTGCTGGAAAATTTAAAGGGGAAATGACAGAACTTCATTGAAGCCTTATAACAAACAAAACGATATGCATTGTTGTAGACTAGTTATCATTCTTATAGCCCTCTATGGGCTACTCTAATTACATTTTGAAGATGGTGTTTGTTTGTTTTATGTCTGAGAGCACTACTGCCCAATTTCACTGGGAAAAAAATAATTAGAACGTTGTGCAAAATTTATACTTTTGTGAAAGCAAATGATGAAAGAGTCCTTTTTTTTTAAGGAGGGAGGCAGGGGGGGTTAACTATCCCTCTAATTTATCCAGAAAGTTACATCCCGCTTGATGCATCAAGGAAATGTGTTTTGAAATAAAAGAATCGCCATCCCCTTGAAGAGGCACACTTGTACTTCTGTTTTGAAGTCATTATGCGGCCCGTTTTCCCTTCCTCCCCCCGTCCTTCTTTCCTCACCAGCTAAAATAAAGAGGTGGCTTCACAGGCAATCTCGGCCTTGTTTGTGTAAGGTAATTACTACTCGTCCTCCCATCCCACCAGTTCTGATGATGCATGAAAAATAACCGTTCCCCTACTTCAATCACAGCCGAGGAACGAGAAGAGAGAAAAGGGGAGCTCAGAAAGACAGGAGGGGGGAGTCTGGGAGCGACGCTCACTGCTCCCTCCTCGTTTCTGATTAATTAGCTGGAGTTGGTAATCAGTTTAATAAGGCTGGAGTTGCTGGTGAGAGGTCCCCTTTGGCTGGGACTCGCTAAGCTGAACGGGGAGACCAGGGCCCTGCCATTCTTCCATCAAGTAAACACACAGGCCCTATTTACATAAACAGTTGTTTCTTTTCTCTTTCTTACTTTCAATGTGTGTGCGAGCGTTCGCATGCGTGACCCTGCTTTATTGGGACGACCTGCAAGCCTCACACCACTGCCCGAGTCACTTGCGACGTGGGGGCAAGGCAAATTCATGAATTTTTCAGGGGATTTATAGACTAATTAAATCTGGGCTTTCCAAAAGAATGGCGGAGCGGAGCGCCGGTACTGGTTCCTGCATACACAACAGAGGCCTAATGCTGTTAAGCCTCATGACGTCAGATGTTTAGCATTCAGCCTCCTAGTTTGTTTGTGAACAAGCTTAGTTTAGAGAACCAGGAACTTCATTTAGTCCACTTTTCCCTCTCAGACAAAAAGGATTAATGCAGGCATGAATTATAGCAGTTATGGCAGGGCTAATGAAATAGGCCCGTTTCTGCACCCGGGCATCTGTCGTTGGACTTTTAATAAGTGCTAAGCTGGAAATACTTAGTTGGTTTATGGAATACCAAGACAAAACTTGTCATACGTACTTGTTGATTTAAGTTACACTAGACTGGAAATAAATGTAAAAACATACAAGTTTTGGACTGGGATTCGGGATCGTCTGCAACCTGTAAATACAGACACACTGAAAAAATGATTCATTGTATGTAGTGTATTTTTTTAAAGGGCACCTATGATGAAAATCATCTTTTGGAAGCTGTTTGGATAGAACTACGTGTAGGTAAAGTGTGTCCACAGTCATATTGGAGTGACAAAAGCACTCTTTCTAAATTTTCTGACAATAGAAATAGGATTCAAATCCCTCCCATTTTGAGGCCCATCACAACGTGACGTAGGAGTGCGATTTAGCAAAGCTAAACGTGTGTGAGTGTGTTTGCACGCACGCAAACTTTATAATGACATTGTGTGTGACTCATCATTGCAGAAAGGCTATAATTAACTCCACAACAAATATATCAAATAACCGTTGGGAAAGTTCTTACTGTAGTAAAGGAGATCTGCTTCATTCTTGTCTGTCACTGTGCTGTTTATCTTTGTGAACTCTATATGCATCAAAGCAATAGTGAGCAATCTCAATGACTCTGACACGCACGTAAGAACAGTGGGCGGGGAGAAACAGCTCATTTTCATTAAAGGTACAGGCAAACAAAAACAGCTTCAGGTACAATGTCATAACTGCTTAAATTTCCAATATATACAAAGGTATAAAAAATCATATGAATGTTTTTTTTTAGGTGAAACTTCACAGATATATTCTGGACACAAAAAAGACTCATCTTAAATCTTTAAAAAGGGGTAAAATAGGTTTAAGAGCTGAACAATTTATAAACAAGCAAATCTGTCACATCATTACAAAGTTGAACATTATTGTAAATCCCAAATGAATTAAATTAACTGCAAATCCAATGATTTTTTTATTGCACAATACATATAACATATTGTAAATAAATAAAAAAAAAGATTACAATTTTACACAAATAAGATCCAAAACAAGATTTTTTTTTTAATCAAAGGCCAAGGCTCTACTTATTTAATCAAGAATACAATCACACAGCATGAACTATCATTAAAATTTAATTCAAATGTTAATTTTAATATAATATGTAACTTTTTATTTATTCCTGTTGTCAGTGTTGCGTGATTCTTCAGAAATCATTCTGATAAGCTGACTTAATGCTCTAGAAATATTTTTATTATTATCAGTTGTTGAATGCAGTTGTGCTGATAAATAGTTTTGTGTGTTGCCATATCTTTTTTTGATAATTAAAGTGTCCAAGTGTATTTTTAACATTAGAAATTTATGTAACAAGTTTGATCAATGTAATGTGTTATGTGCAATGTAAACAAGTATTTTTAATCAATCAGTCAATCGATGGCACAATTGTTTATTAATGGCAGTCAGTCAATGGCACAATTCTTTCTATACTGCATATACCATGAAAGAAAGAATCCTACTTTTACTCAAATAGTTAAGCTGGTTCCTAAAATATTAAGGAAGTTATTAATAATCATAAACAAAATGTGATTAAATGTACAACTTGTACAAGAAGCACAAAAAATATTTTAAATTTAAAATTAAATAAATAGGTCATCACGGTGGCGCAGTGGGTAGCACAATCGCCTCACAGCAAGAAGTTTGCTGATTCAAGCCCTGACTGGGTCAGTTGGCATTTCCTCTGGGTGCTCCAGTTTCCCCCACAGTCCAAACACATGCGGTATAGGTGACCTGAATAAGCTAAATTGGCCATAGTGTATGAGTGTGAATGCAAGAGTGTATGGGTGCTTCCCAGTGTTGGGTTGCAGCTCCAAGGGCATAAGTTAGCGGTTCTGGATAAATTGGCGTTTATTGGGGTTCATTCTGCTGTGATGACTCCTAATTAATAAAGGGACTAAGCCGAAAAGAAAATGAATGAATGAATAAATAAATAAATATAATCATGGTCAATAATGTTGTTGTCTGACCTGCTTGATCTGTGAACAGGATTCATGTGTTTTGCATGATTGAATTAATATTAATGTAATAATATATAATAATAACATGATATATAATAATAATCTTACTTTTTGTTTAATTAGATTCCATTTTAGTTTAAATATCTTTACAATAATTCCAAGATTACTTGAGACTATGCCTTTAAATAGAAAAGTGTAAAGATTATCACTGCTTTGACATTTGAGCAAATTACACCATGGTGAAGTTGAGGAAATGACATCTTAATTTTTATATCTGTCTATCTCTTTAACCCTCACTAACCTCTATATACTGTATAGCGATCAGGATGAACACACAGAAACTCTCACATCAAACATACTAGCATCTGCAAGACTTTTAATTTAAAACGACGACTGCGACTCGTGAATTAAGCAATCCGAACTGTACAAATGATTGCAAATATTCAAAACAACTAAATTACAGCTCACTCCCTCAGGACCGGCTCTTTCACACCATGAAATATGTGATTTGAGTTCTTCGCTTTCCACCTCGGAGAGAAAACAGAAAGTTCAGCATAGTTCCTACCCAAACTTGTGGCGCAGAGCCTTTGATAAGGGACTACCTCATAAACTCTGCAGTTAATGATAGTGTGCAGTTACAACACATATCCAGTCAAGTAGCTGATAGTGCAAAGAAATAATTTAAGCTGTGTTAAGTGGCCTATTGTCATTCAAATGATAAATTATGCTTGGCAGAGGTTTTAGAATGCCTTTTACAAAGCATTGCTATTGTTTGTGCTGGGACAAGGTTTTAGGCAGCCATGAAGTGAGGGAATTACTTTAGAGAGTTGTGCAAAGTTCCTAAGGGTTCGCAGACAAATTGGTTCAGCACTCATCAGGTCTACGCTGAAAGTAAAGCTCAGGCCTCCACATGAAAACACTGACGCCACAGACTCACAGCTACTACAGCAAATGTAATGACCCAGTTGATTATAATACTTGCATGGTAAACCGTTTCGCTTGCTGCCAAGTGTCATTTTCAGACATGCATTTAAACTTGCTGATATACCAAATTCCTGTCCGAATTTGTTTTGCCCAGTATTTAATTATATAAAAAAACCTGTTTGATCATCATCAAAGGTTATTTCAGAGTCAAGCTCAGCTAAAATAGGTTTCAAATTGCTATTAAATTTTTTGCTTGGTTTTTTCTAATCAAGCTAACTTTTGTAAATGTATGCTCAGGAAAGGAAAAGTAGGGCCTATGATTATTGTGATGGAGAAAACGTAGATGAAACCAACCCTTTGAACGGAATTTGACTGAAAGGCCATCTGACCAATCATAGAGCTGCAGATATTATTGGTCTCTCGAGCACTTTGAGTGACAAATATACAGTACAGTAAGTATATTAACAGTGGCAGACTTGAATTTGATAAGGTGTAAAGAGTGCAGAAGATGACATTAGAGAAAGCACACCTTGTTCTACAAAAGTGCACTGTTTTGTTGCTTTGTGTCAATAGGCGCTTTCAACTCATGCCTTAATTTTGTTTGTATGACCAAAATTAAACGGTACATAATGTTTTATATTTTATTTACTATCTTTTGTAACAGAAATATGTGCACTCCAAATGTATGCAAAGAGCTTTACATATGAAATCGGTACCATCTATCGCTATATTTAAAAATGTTTTAAAGACTGTCAATTTACAACAGTGCACATGTTTTAACAATGTCAAATGTTTTAAGGTCAAAATTTTTTACCACTTTAAGCTATGTTTTTTATACAATAACTTGCCTAATTACCCTATCCTGCCTAGTTAATCTAATTAATCTAGTTAAGCCTTTAAATGTCACTTTAAACTGTATAGAAGTGTCTTGAAAAATATCTAATAAAATATTATTTACTGTCATCATGGCAAAGATAAAAAAAATCAGTTATTAGAAATGAGTTATTAAAACTATTATGTTTAGAAATGTGTTGAAGAAATCTTCTCTCCGTTAAACAGAAATTGGGGAAAAAAATAAACAAAGGGGCTAATAATTCAGGGGCGTTAATAATTCTGACTTCAACTGTATATATATATATATATATATATATATATATATATATATATATATATATATATATATATATATATATATATATATATATTAGGGCTGTCAAAATTAGCGCGTTAACGCACGGAATTAATTTGAAATGTTTAACGAGTTAAAAAAAATTAACACAAGTAACGCAGTTGCAGTTTTTTATTTCCTGTTATGGCCGACGTGTGTTTAACGTCCAAAGAAATATGGATGAGACCAAGGAATCTCTTTTAGAAGGAAAGTTTCAGTAGAAAACAAGTAATGTTGCATCATCAGGCTACCCAGAGTTATGTGCAATTTCAGGTGTTTCATTTTTAATCTTTAGACTTTAACTGCAGTTCAGCAGTTCACTTTCATTCATCCACATATTGTTCATGCCCCGTGACAATTATTGGAATGAAAATATGAAGTAAGGACTGCTGGAAGAGTGCTGTTTTAATGGAATTTGATACCGCATGTATGGAGTATATCATGTGTATAGCGTGTGTATATGTATAGAATGTATTGTGTGCATTTGTAGGTAGTGCACCATGTGTGGGTATGTATGGAGTATATCATGTCTGCATATGTATAGAGTGTATCATGTGTGCATATGTATGTAGTGTATCATGTTTGCATTTGTAAAGAGTGTGTATTTGTATCATGTGTGAAAATGTATGGAGTGTGTATATCATGTGTGCCTATGGTTAGAGTGTATGTGTGTGTATATATATGGAAGCAAGTTGTATGTGTTCATCAACTCCCAGTAGCTCAGAGGTTATGTGACTCAACTTTCACGCCAGAGACCTGGGTGCTATCCCAGACCCTGACATATGTGTATCGTGTGTATATATGTATAGAATGTATAATGTGTGCATATGTATGGAGTATTTCATGTGTGTATGTGCATCATATGTATAGCATGTATCGTGTGCATATGTTTGGAGTATATCATGTGTGCATAAGTATGGAGTGTGTGTATATGTATAGAATGTATCTTGTGTGCATATGTATAGATTGTGTCATGTGCATATGTTTGGAGTATATTGTGTCTGTACATGTATCATGTATAGACTGTATCGTGTGCATATGTATGGAGTATATCATGTGTGTATATGTATGGAGTGTGTCGTGTGCATTAGTTTGGAGTGTATCATGTCTGTTTATGTATCAAGTATGTGTGTATATGTCTTGTGTGCTTATGTATAGAGTGTATTGTGTGCATATGTATGGAGTATATCATGTGTGTACATGTATAGAGTGTATCATGTGTGCATATGTATAGCGTGTATTGTGTGCATATGTATGGAGTCTATCATGTGTGCATAATTTTAGAGTGTATATGTATAGAATGTATACATGAGTGTATCGTGTGTGCATATGTATGGAGTAGATCATGTGTGCATTTGTATGGTGTTTATCATGTGTGCATATGTATGGAGTGTATCATGTGTGCATATGTATGGAGTGTATCATGTCTGTATATGTATGGAGTGTATCATGTCTGTATATGTATGGAGTGTATCATGTCTGTATATGTATGGAGTGTATCATGTCTGTATATGTATGGAGTAGTTCATGTGTGCATTTGTATGGTGTTTATCATGTGTGCATATGTATGAAGTGCATCATGTGTATAAATGTATATAGTGTATCATGTGTGCGGAGTGTATCATGTGTGCAAGCAAGCTGTCTTTCATTAACTCCCAGTAGCTCCGTGGTAACGTGACTCACCTCTCACGCCAGAGACCCGGGTTCTATCACAGACCCTAATTTGTGTATATGTATAGAATGTGTTATTTGTATGTGCAAATGTATGGAGTGTATCATGTATGGAGCGTGTGTATCGTGTGTACATATAAAGAATATATTATGTGTGAATATGTATGGAGAACATCATGTGTGTGTATTTATCATGTGTACAAATGTATGGAGTGTGGGTATCATGTGTGCCTATGTATGGAGTGTATCATGTGTGCATATGTATGGAGTGTATCATGTGTGCATATATATGGAGTGTATCATGTCTGTATAGTGTTGTAGGCGAGTTGTATGTGTTCATCAACTCCCAGTAGGTTACGTGACTCAACTTTCACGCCAGAGACCCGGGTTCTATCCCAGACCCTGGCATATTAGTATCGTGTGTATATGAATAGAGTGTATCATCAACTGTATGTATGGAGAGTATCATGTGGATAGAGTGTGTATATGTATAGAATGTATCATCTGTGCATATGTATGGAGTGTATCATGTTTGTATATGTATGGAGAATAGCATTTGTGCATATGTATGGAGTGTGTATATGTATAGAATGTATCATGTGTGCATATGTATAGAGTGTATTATGTGTGCATTTGTATGGAGTGTATCATGTATGCAGTATATCATGTGTGTATATGTATAGAGTGTATCATGTGTGCATATGTACAGTATGGACTATTGTACAGTGTATCAAGTGTGTATATTTATGGAAGCAAGTATGTATATGGATAGAGTGTATCATGTCTGTATATGTACGGAGTGTATCATGTGTGTACTGTATATGTATAGAGTGTATCATGTGTGCAAGCAAGCAAGCCTTTCATTGTATGAGTTTATCAACTCCCAGTAGCTCACGTGACTCAGCTCTCAAGCCAGAGATCCGGGTTCTCTCCCAGACCCTGACTTGTGTGTATATGTATAGTGTATCATGTGTTCATTTGTATGGAGTGTATATATATATCGAGTGTGCATGTGTATAGAGACTGTATATGTATGTAGTGTATATGTATGGAGTGTATCAGTGATACGTCACTTACCTCTCACGCCAAAGACCCCGGTTCTATTCCAGACCCTGACAAGTGTGTATGTGTATCACATGTATCTATGTATAGAATGTATCATGTGTGCATGTCTGTATATGTATAAAGTATGTATATGTATAGAGTGTATCATGTCTGTATATGTATGGAGTGTCTCATGTGTGCATATGTATAGAGTGTGTATATGTATAATGTGTGCAAGCAAGTTGCCTTTCGTATGTGTTCATCAACTCCCAGCAGCTCAGTGGTTACGTGACTCACCTCTCACGCCGAAAACCTGGGTTCTATCCCAGACCCTGACTTGTGTGTATATGTATGGTGTATCATGTATATGTATGGAATATAAATTGTGTGGGCGTATGTATGAAGCGTATCATGTGTGCATATATACAGTGACATGCACACATAAGTATGGTGTGTATATGTATAGTGTATCATCAACTGTACGTATAGAGTGCATCTTGTCTGCATATGTATAGAATGTATCATGTGTGCATTTTATGGAGTGTATATGTATACATGTGTGCATATGTATAGAATGTATACATGAGCGTATCATGTGTGCATATGTATGGACTTTATCATGTGTGCATCTGTTTGGAGTGTATCATGTCTGTATAAGTATGGAGTGTATCATGTCTGTATATATACATATATGGAGTGTATCATGTGCGTATATGTATAAAGTGTATCATGTGTGCATATGTATAGAGTGTATCATGTATATGGAGCGTATCATGTGTGCAAGCAAGTTACCTTACGCTGTATGTGTTCAGCCACAGCCATATCACCCTGCAGCCCAAGAACGGTTACTCGCTGAAGCCAAGCAGGGCTGAGCCTGGTCAGTACCTGGATGGGAGACCACATGGGAAAACTAGGTTGCTGTTGGAAGTGGTGTTGGAGAGGCCAGCAGGGGGCGCACAAACTGTGGTCTGTGTGAGTCCTAATGGCCCAGTAAAAGTGAAGGGGACACTATACTGTCAGTGGGTGCCGTCTGTCAATGCATTTTCAATTTCACATCGGCTTTCATTCGTCGCGATGTATTAAATGAAAATGGATTCCCTTTTTTTATTTTCATTTTCATTTTGTAGCAAACATTGCACATTTGTCTTGAAAAATGCTAACTGAAATACAGAAATACATTTCCATTTACATATTGCATAATTGTTTTGTGTATTACATTTCAAAATGAATTTTGCTACAAACATCCCACAGTGTTATGCTGAAAAAGCAATCTTGCGTTTCCTAGACATGAGTGTAAATATATTAAGGACAAATAACATTTAAATGATCATTTTGCCTCCTCACCTCCTCACTATTATCATCAATATTATTACTTCTACTTTTGTTATCATTATTATTAGTACTGTCCTGACTTGTCCTGTTATCTCCTCATTTTCATTATTACAAGTATTTCTACCATTGTCATTATTCAGGTTACTGTAGTTGTAGTAGTAGTAGTCATAGTAGTAGTAGCGGTTGTAGTTGAGGTTTTTAAAGTAGTAGTTGAAGTAGTATCTGTAGTAGTAGATGTTGTTGGTATAGTGGTATCAGAAGTAGTGGATGTGTAATAGTAGTAATAGTAGTATTAGTAGTCATTGTCAGTGTAGTAGTATCAGAAGTTGTAGACGTTGTTGATATAGATTTTGTAGTAGCAGTCATTGCTGTAGTAGTATCAGTAGTAGTATGAGTGGTAGTAGTCGTTGTAATAGTATCAGTAGTAGTAGACATTGTAGTAGTATAGTAGTAGTAGTAGTAGTGGTGGTGGTTGTGGCTGTAGCAGTAATAATAGTTGTAGCATTAGAAACTCTCTGTAGTAGTAGTTGGTGTAGTACTTGGGATTTATTATTATTATTATTATTATTATTATTATTATTATTATTATTATTATTATTATTATTATTATTGTAGTGGTTGTTGTTAATGATTATTACTGTTGTCCTTTCTTGCTTGTTTACTGTCATTATATCACTAGCATTGCTGTCACTTCTTATCACTGACCGGTTTCTTTCTATCTGTTGCTTCATTTAGTGACTGTAATTGTTCCTTTTATATGTATTCTGACCTGTTTACCAAGTTACCTTTACATGCACACACACATACACACAAACAAACGCACCTTTGACTGTATTGCTGTTGTTTTTGGTATTTTTGTTATTGTTTCATTTTCTTTGTATTTGTATCATCTCCAATTGTGTACCTTTTGTATATTCTAATTTAAAAAAAGATCATTTTGCAACAGTTTCTGCTTGTACTTTATACACATCAAATTCAGTTTGTGTAATGCATTTTCAATTTAACTTTGCAACTTATAAAGCATTAAAATGTGGATCCAATTTACATATTAAAACCGTGTTTGAAATGAGAATTGCAAATGATAGGATTTAATTTTCATTTTCATTCTGCACCAAACATTGCACATATGTCTTGGAAAATGCTAATTAAAATGCAGAAATACATTGCATTACATTTAACACATTGCATTGCCATTTTGCATATTACATTTCAAAATTATTTATGCTACTCATATGCTTCCATAACAAAGCAACAAGTGATCATTCATTGCAATAGAGATGAGCGATTTTTGGTGACATCCTGATATGCGAGCAAAGTGACTGTTGCCCACCGGATGTGGATATGTTGAATGATGTGACAAAGTTAAGCAACCCAGGCTCATTCTGAAAACGTACCGCTATATACTTTTCTGCAGACTGCCAAATACGTCCCTTAAGGTACGTCTTCTGCAGTTTTCATTTTCGCAAATCCACCAGAGGCCACACGCTTTTTGAAACCTCAAATTTCTTTAGCGAGTGCCATTCGCACCTGCTGTTCTTGCCAAATCCACCAGAGGCCGCTGTCGACTGACTGGCCCACCCTTCTTCTTCCATAAACCCAACCAATAATGTTTTCAAAAGCACTGATTGATACACCCACTTCCCTAAACCCAACCAACAGTGTTTTGAAAAGCAATCTAGAAAAAAGAAAAGCCCTCACTTGACTTTTACCATGTTTTCATATTTCATATTCTCACGCTGTAATTTACTTGTTCATTTTATTTTTTGGCTTTCGTTTATGTCTTATCCATTTTCTGGAACTGTTGTTCGCCGGCCTCGAACCCCGTAATCATGATCAACTCCTCTCTGTGTCTCAAGTCTGCTGACATACATGGCAAGCTACTGGAAACTGGTAACAAATGGTGGTTAGCGGTCAGCTGGTAAGTGCGAAATGGAACAGCTGTAGCGTTCGTTTTAAAGACAAAATGCAGCCATACGTACTTCTGGCTAGATAATTCGCAATCTCCAGAAATGTAAATAGGGCCACGTTTTCAGAATGAGCGTATGTTGAAGTTAAAAATCTTTCACTTTTATCCAAATAAAAAAAGACTTTTGTGAGCCAATATGAGCATTAATAAAGCTCATGTGATTGTCTCTCAGCTCTGGCAGCAGCTGGTTGTATTCTCCAAGCTGCAGACCTACAAAGTCTCTGGTCTGTCTAGGTGTTGCAGAGCATAATGCAGTCCCATATTTACTGCATCATCCACAGACCTGTTTGCTCTATAGGCAAACTAAAGAGAGTCCAGTGAGGGTTCAGTGATGTCCTTCAGGTGGGCCACTTCTCTCTGTGCCCACCTCTGTCTGTCAGTGGATCAACAGCTTCCTAACGGACAGGCAGCAGCTAGTGAAGCTGGGAAAATTCTCATCTAGTATCCGCACAATCAGCACTGGCGCCCCCCAGGGGTGTGTCCTCTCCCCACTGCTCTTCTGCCTGTACACAAATGACTGCACTTCAAAAGACTCCTCTGTGAAGCTCTTGAAGTTTGCAGACGACACCACACTTATCGGCCTCATTCAGGACGGTGACGAGTCTGCTTACAGACAGGAGGTTAAGGAGTTGGCTGTCTGGTGCAGTCACAACAACCTGGAGCTCAACACGCTCAAAACAGTGGAGATGATAGTGGACTTAAGGAGAAACCCCCCTGCTCTCCCCCCACTAAGCATCATGGACAGCATTGTGGCAGCAGTGGAGTCATTCAGGTTCCTGGGCACCACCATCTCTCAGGACCTGAAGTGGGACACTCACATTGACTCCATTGTCAAAAAAGCTCAACAGAGGCTGTACTTTCTTCGTCAGCTGAGGAAGTTTAACCTCCCAAAGGAGCTGCTGAAACAGTTCTACACCTCCATCATTGAATCAGTCATCTGCACATCAATAACTGTCTGGTTTAGCTCAGCTACTAATACGATCTCCAAAGACTACGTCGAATAGTTTGGACTGCTGAGCGACCCTGGTACAACCCTTCCTACTCCCCAAGAACTGTACTTATCCAGAGCGAGCAGAAGGGCTGCCAAAATCACTCTGGACCCCTCACACCCAGCACACTGCCTCTTTGAACTTTTACCTTCTGGTCGACGCTACAGAGCACTGCACACCAGAACAGCCCGACACAGAAACAGTTTCTTCCCTTTATTTCAGCAGCACAGAGACTCATTGAATAACAGAGAATATCATAATAAATGTTACTCAAGCAACCTCAAGGTTTCACCTTATGTATCTGAAACATACAACAAAATGTATTCTAAGCAATGTATTTCAGATTCGTAAAAAATATCAGTAGTATCTGGCTACAAACTTGCAAATGCACACTGAGACATGGACTGATGTCACTGTGAGGGGTAGGGTTAGGGGCAGGGATTTGTGTACACATCAAAAGTGTGCATGTCTGGCTGTAGACAGCACCCTCTAGTGGATTTGTCATCTGAAATGTGCAACGAAACAAAGCCAGAGCAACGCATTTCAGGTTTCACAAAAATGTAGTCTGTGCCACATATTTTCAATGAGTCTTGGATGTTTTGTCAGACGATGTGGTGGTTCATTATTACCCATTAAATCTGTAGACTATAACTTCAATCTGTAATTTGTTCTCATTATTTCGAGTCACTTTAATAAGTATGTCTACAACAGAATCGGCTATGCGTTCTCCTTGTCGATTATCAGTCATTCTTCTCAACAAGCATGTTTTCTTATGTTATCACAAATAAAGCAACTAAAACACAGGCCACATTCAAAACATTTACACTCACCATTATCCAAAATGCCTACAAAATATGTATCAACATAAACATGCATCTATTTCCATCAAGTCCCCAGTAAAAAAAAAAAAGTGAAAGTTTTCATTCGACCTCCACAGCAGCCCTCGCTTCACCGTAGCAGCTACAAAGACAAATCAAGCTAATGGTAATTACGTCACTTAAGATGATTTGGGCAGATCCCCTGAAGGCTTCTGCGAGTGCTTAGTGTCCATTTGTAAGACAGGGGCATTTCTCTGGTTCGGTCAGTGGTGTCAGAGCCTGAGGGTGAAGGTGAATCATTCACTGCAGGTGTGTTTATACAGGCTGAAAGAGAACGCTTTCACATAGTTTTTAATGCAGAATGAGCTACAATGCTACTGCAGCAAATGCATGTGAAAACCTTAAAGTTTAACACTCAAAATGAGGAGTTTTTGTTAAATAAGGGGTCAGCTAGGGCTTCAGAAGATACAGAAATGCTGTATTTTAGCTTTAGCTTCACTGATTGTTATGTTTCTGTGCATTGAGTAATTTCACTAAAAAGAATGTGTAATATTCATGAAGATTAATTAATAATTCATTCAGATAACAAGCAATATGTCATTATTTTTCAATGATGAGAGAGCATTATGTCTGCGCATTCAGCATATTTGTTCTAGGGAACATTTATTTCATTTAAAGATACCATGATTTTAATTGGAAGCTCATTTTCCATTTTGTTTCAAGGGTTATTTTTAGATAATAAGTACATTTATTAAGCTTTCAAAGGAAAATATAATTTTCTGTTTTTAAGAGTTCCCATATCCACATCAGCCAAAGTACAGCTTAGTTTAATTATATAGAAATTACACTTATACTTTTTTTTAATCAGTCCAGTGTATGTTTTTTTCTTTTGTCCTCGTTACTAGAGTCATCTAGATGGTTAATATATATTTTCAAATATAATAACTATGTCGCTTTTGCAAATTGCTGTGAACATTTAAGTCTTTACCAATTTGAGCACTTAAAATAAATCTCAAGGAACAAATGTTCATAATTTGACCTCAACAGACATTTTAGTTTATTGTTCATGAGCCAAATTACAAACTGAAAGTGAGTTTCTGTATA
Organism: Danio aesculapii; assembly: GCF_903798145.1. Classification (NCBI taxonomy): domain Eukaryota; kingdom Metazoa; phylum Chordata; class Actinopteri; order Cypriniformes; family Danionidae; genus Danio; species Danio aesculapii. The sequence continues at coordinate 41,883,983 of NC_079447.1, read as the reverse complement.
AGTTACTGAAAACAGACACAAGTGTTGTCATTTATTGTCTAACATGTATATTTATTTTTTTAAGATTGTGATGTCTTCATCATGTCTACATCAAATTAAATTGCCAAAAGTGATTTTATTAAAGTGCAGTGCTCAGCATAATTTAGGACACCCCATTTTGAAAATTAATATGTTTATCCATTTCTTAGTGAATATAGGTCATATATTTTGGTGCATTTGAACAATACAGATTTATTAAACAGATATATTTATTAAAATAATATTTAGGCCCCCAAACATCTTCAGAAATATAAAGACAATACATTTAAATTCATGTGAAATATTAAGCAAAAAAATGCAAACTACAAAATATCGACAGAATTTTATATATTTGTTGTTTCTCTTGATTTTTGTTCTTTTTAAAATTTTCATTGAATATTTTTCCCGCACATATACACGTCAATTTAGGTGTTTTCATTTTGGACTGTTAATGTGAGTTATTTTGCTAGATAAGCTCCCGATTTGGCTTCAATACTGACTAATCCAATGTATATGTACGAATATGATGTTATAAAGCATCCTATAGAAACTATTAATCTAAATGAGAGATTTGTGAGGGGTGTACTCATATATGCTGAGCACTGTATATTGAATTCAAGTGTCTCAGGCCCGTAGCCAGCCTAGTGAAAGGGGTGGTTCTTTTTTCTCAAAGAATGGACCTTTTTGCAGTTGTTTGACTCATTTTCTATTTAATTATGAGGTTTAAATACTGCATTTTTTTGACATTTGAAATTTTTTTTGCTGAATTAGTTTGTCAGATAGTCACAATTTTTGATGTATAAACATTTTCAAAAGATTTAAATTAAATAAATATGAAGAGGCTACTTATTTTAGACTGCTTTATGATATATCACTAGGAGGAAAATTAGCAATCTGTTAAAGGTTAAATTTAAAAATGTTGCCTATTGTCATTTAATAGACAAATAACAAACCGGCCAGCACATTCAACTCTTCTCAGTCTAAGAATTTGGCCATTTAATTAATAAAAATAACTTCAAAACTCATTGATGACAATACCCTACTAAGTATTAATATGGGCCACTTTTGGTGCTTCACGAATTTTATTAGTCATATATATATATATATATATATATATATATATATATATATATATATATATATTTATATGTATATATATATATACTTATATATATATATATATATTTATATGTATATATATATATATATATATATATATATATATATGTATATGTATACATATATGTATATATATATGTATGTATACATATATGTATATATATATGTATGTATATATACATATATATATATATATATATATATATATATATATATATATATATATATATATATATATATATATATATATGTATATATATATATATATATATATATATATATATATATATATATATATATGTATGTATATATATATATGTATATATATACACCTGACGCCTTTAAAATACTACCAGTAACACAGACATTCTGACTCATTTTCTTGAGCACGAAGGTTCATTTGACTCTGTAACGAGCCTGTATTTTTTTCTCCTTCTCCTGACTGATTAAGAATCTTTTGTCTTGACACATATAATTATTTAATGAACGCAGCGACAGAATAAATGACACGTCTTTTGTGTTATTATACTGAGCATCTTGACAAACAAGGCCCGCCGAGTGACCTCCAGACCCTCTCTCAAGAGCGATGATTACACTAATTAAAACTGCAAAACATCTGCAAGGGCCGCGAATACGCCGGAATTAAGCAGGTCGTTAAATCAGCCGCGCAAAATGTCAACATGCTCCTCTTACAGTGAAAAAAACGAGCTCAATTTAACTCAACGTCTCCCAATTGGTGTGTTAATCGCACCGTTCGACATGCTAAACAGCTTATCTTGGGAATCTAAGCCACAATTTTGTCCTCAAGGTTGCACTTGTAGTATTTCTGTTTACATGTTGTTTTCCTCAAGTGTTGCAGGTTTTAAGTAAAAGAGGGATTACGATGTCCGTGTTTCCTTCACGGCGAAAAACCTGGATTTCAACGCATCACGGCCATGTTCAAGCATCTAATAGGATTGGATGTCACAGATTTTCTTATGTTATTCTTTGCCGAACAATAACCGTTTTCCCCCCTTAAGTGCTTCAACATGTGCATCAAGAGTTTTTCACAACAAATCAACACGGGTCAGGGTGCAAATCTGGCCTGGAGTAAAGAAACCCAAGCAGCACCAAGACGTCGAAAAGCCGATTGTCCTGCTTTTAAATGCTACAAACACACAGCTCAAGGCTTTGTGCCACGTTCAAAGAGATTAATAGGCTGAGATGCTTTCGATAGGGAAGAGAGCCGTCAAGCGAGGCCTTTAAGCGGAAGGATGGTCATGTTTTCTCTTGAACGTCGGCTCATGCTGAAATGCTTTATGTGTGTTGAAGAAGACTGGCTTTTCGGCAGATGATTGTTCCTTCCGGACTCCTTCAGGACATGGGATTACTAGAAATGATGTACAGGTTATTTTCAAAAGGATGAGGAGTGAGGAGCAGGTTCTGCTCACATAAATCTTTGCTCAGGTTTTTTTTAATATGTTTTAACCGGAACAATTTCATCTGCCCTATTTTGAAATTTTCGACATTAGCTTTGCAAGTGAGGTAGACACCCCATATTTTCTCCTATGTCCAACAATTGCTAATGATAATCATTCTCATCTTGATTTATGCAAGTGAGGTACTGGATTGAAAAACACTGGATGGTCACCCTGATCATTTTAATCGTCCTGCCAACTTTGGTGGACCAAAAAATAAAGACCATTTAGGAAAATTATAAATATAACCAATTGGAACATGATATTAAAATATAAAAGATAGTTTTATATACATAGTTTGTTTGTCATGCCATTAAACATCAAGCATCACAGACTGAATAATGAAGAGACCACTTGAACATTGTACAGAACTGTGTAAAATGAGCAAAAGAATAGCTTTTTTCTGAAAATTACATTATCAGGGTTATTCCACTAAATATGGATTCCTTAACTTTTCTGTAGTTGATACATTGGTGTTAAAAACACTCCACTTTTTATTTTGGGCAAAAATTTTATTTATTACAAAACTGGAAAAAAATGTAATAAAATGTTTACAGAATAAATAAAATAAGCATCTTACATAACTATTTACTAATAATTCTATTGACAGAAGTTAATTATTCAACTTACTGTATATGCTTGCCAAAATTATTGCATTGTTCAGATATTCTTTTTTGAGAAAACCCTTAAAACTTTTTCTGTGTAGGACTAGTTTCCAAAAGATCTCAAACTTTTCCAAATGTACCACCAAAAGGGTCAGTTGCCATTTCTGTGTGGAGTTTGCATGTTCTCCCCATGTTCACGTGGGTTTGCTGTAGACATGCGCCATAGGTGAATGGAATAAGCTAAACTGGCCGCAGTGTATGCGTGTGAATGCAGGAGTGTATGGGTGTTTTCCAGTGATGGGTTGTGGCTGGAAGGGCATCCGCTGCATAAAACATTTGCTGGATAAGTTAGCGGCTCATTCCGCTGTGGCAACCCCAGATTAATAAAGGGACTAAGCCAAAATTAATGAAATTAAAATGAAAGAAAATGAATGAATGAATAAACATTGCAGCCTAATAAAATATGTTTAAAGGACAGTGGGTTTTGACAGAATGAACACTTTGGTGATTTTCCTCCAAAGTGAGAATGAATGTTTAATTTTGAATATATGATTTGAACGCAACTGTTAACAATATTAAAATGAAATGTTTTGTTTCTTAAACACTAATCCTTTTCTGATTGACATTTAAGTATATATCTACATATAGTTGGTCTCAAATGGATATAGACCATTTCATATACTCACCGGCCACTTTATTAGGTACACCTTACTAGTGCTGGGTTTGACTCAATTTTGCCTTTAGAACTGCCTTAATCATTCATGGCATAGATTCAACAAGGTACTGGAAATATTCCTCATTTTGGTCCATATTGACATGATAGCGTCATGCAGTTCCATGCACATCCATGATGCAAATCTCCCGTTCCACCACATCTCAAAGGTGCTCTATTGGATTGAGTTCTGGCGATTTTGGAGGCCATTTGAGTACAGTGAACTCATTGTCATGTTCGAGAAACCAGTATGAGATGATTTGCACTTTATGACATGACGTGTTATCCTGCTGGAAGTAGCCATCAGAAGATGGATACACTGTGATCATAAGGAGATGGACATGGTCAGCAACAATACTCGGGTAGGCCGTACCAACAATGCTCAGTTGGTACTAATGGGCCCAAAGTGTGCCAAGAAAATATCCCCCACACCATTATACTACCGTCAGCCTGAACTGTTGCTACAAGGCAGAATGGATCCATGCTTTCATGTTGTTGATGCCAAATTCTGACCCTACAATCCGAATGTTGCAGCAGAAATCGAGACTCATCAGACAAGGCAACGTTTTTCCAATCTTCTATTGCTCAATTTCGGGGAGCCTGTGCGAACTGTAGCCTCGGTTTCTTGTTCTCAGCTGACAGGAGTGGTACCCGGTGTGGTCTTCTTCTGGTGTAGCTCATCCGTCATAAGGCTGGACATGTTGTGCGTTCAGAGAGGCTCTTCTGCATGCCTCAGTTGTAACGAGTGGTAATTTGTGCAAGAAAATCCCAGTAGATCACCAGTTTCTGAAATACTCAGACCAGCCCATCTGGCACCACCAACCATGCCACGTTCAAAGTCACTTAAATCACCTTTCTTCCCTATTCTGATGATTTATTGCTTATTATGTCATTTATTCAGTTTAAACTGCATCAGATCGTCTTGACCATGTCTACATGCCTAAATGCATTGAGTTGCTGCCATGTGATTGGCTGATTAGAAATTTGCATTAGCGAGCAGTTGGAAAGGTGTACCTAATAAAGTGGCAATTGAGTGTATATGCCACGATTTTTCCAGATTCATAGTGTAAATTGGAATATATTGTGATAATATTTTCTCTTATGTCCAACAATTGCTAATGATAATCCTTCTCATCTTGATTTATGTATTCATTGTTTACTAAATACGGTAAACTTTAAATGTAGTGTTTTAATTGCAACAAATAATGTAGCACATAAGGTTGCTCACTGTATAATACAAATTTTATTTGCTTTAAACATCCCTTACCACTTCCAGACAAAATCTGACTGACGATGTGTTTATACCTAATAATTATGTCTCTGAACGCAGCTGGAAACATTCTTTAGGCTGTTGTGTCATGCAACCATAAAAATATTTTGCACAAGCCTCCGCACAAACATCCAATCTTTTCTACTGTAAACATGTGTGTGATTTTCAGCCCAGTGACGTACAGAAGAGTGGAAAGATGTTGTCTTTCAGCAGATGAGATGTTCAGTGTGAAGCTTTCCACGGAATGAATGTAATTAGCAGCTCATAGGTGATGACATGTGCTATCCTAAAGACACAAAGCCCAGGATGACTAATGGTGATCTGATGAGATGCGCTGTTCTGAACACATACGGAAACATGCAGAAATCACAGTTTCATCAGAGAACTTGTAGTGTTTTGCAGAGCATCTGACTGCAGAATTTTAAATAGATAAATCATTTATGACTTTTTAGATACAGAAGATTAAATTATCAGAAATTACGAAGTGGCCTAATAATCACAGAGTTGCATTTGTGATCCAAATGTCACAGGTTTGAGTCCCAGCAACTCTCTTCTACGCTCAACACCAAGACTGAGGTGAGATCCATGAGCAAGGCACTGAATCCCCAATGGCTCCCCGGGTCCTGAAGCAATGGTTGCCCACTGCTTCGAGCGTGTGTGCACTCGGATGGGTTATGAGTATGGGTCAACATTTTACACATCACAATACTTTCATTTTTACCAATATAGGGACAATAGTTTTTTTTTTTTTTACATTTAAACATTTTCAAATGCTATGTATGCCTGTGGTAAAGCTGAAAAGTTAAAAAAAAACTTACTCTAGTCTTTAATGTAAAAATAGTTACCCATAATTCAAAAATAATTGACGTTCTAAAATTACTTGTTCTTTTATATATTTTTGGGGAACGAACAATTTATAATATTAAATGTATGTGTCCTTGATTTTATATATATATATATATATATATATATATATATATATATATATATATATATATATATATATATATATATATATATATATATATATATATATATATTCCTTTTTTAATTAATGGTACATGATTTCCACAAACACATGAAGCTATATAATAATAAGTTATGTTTCTTTATAATGCATATCATTTATGCAAGATGTGGCTGGGCAATCTGCTGTAGCGACCCCTGACAAAGCACAAAATGAGCTGAAATGAAAGCAAGTGAGTGAGTGTTCACATCGTCTACGTTGTTACCCATCAGAGATCATATTATAACAAACTTTGGAATTCTGAAATCAGCACTTTACTCAGTGGAATTTAAACTGCGACTACGTAACTGCAGAATATGCGACTTCCCCTTTCTGCGAATTTGCATGGTCTATTTGCAATAATCATATTTTCTGTCAGACAGAAGGTCTACACCTGTTGATGGTAGTCTAATGTTTAATGTCACACAGAAATGTAGCAACAGGAATGTGAATATACTGTAAAAAAAGTCATTAAAAAGGTGGTTGTTTATGCACGAAAGACAACCAATAAAACAATGATCAACATTTTTTATAATTTGCCGACATATGAATTTTGCTGCTGTCTATCTCCCATTGAAATGATTAATGCTACAAAATAGTGATTCAGCACAGTTTTGTTTTCATTTTTATTTTATTTTATTTAAATTTTTAGGTTAGTTTAACCAGCCATTTTTTTCTAGATTTTGTATTTATATTTGATTTTATTTTGTCTATAAATATCTGTAAATGCAGGAAATGGGATTTAAATTGAAAACATTATCATGCATTTTTGTAACCCTCTGTAGTCATTTTAGTATTTTATTTATACACTTATAATGTTGATCTGTTGTATAAATGCCATTTCACACTCGTAGCACTGTGATACGGCTGTATATCAGCATGGTTGAACGCCATTGGTAATCACACCAGTGCTGATATACAATCATATTGCAGTGGTACAAGTGTGATATTGCATTTATACAACAGTTGGCATAAGTGTGATTAAAAAAATAATAAAACACAGTGTCTCCAAAATGTAGAGGGAACCACTTTCTTCTACCACAGATTTACATCTGGAGCTGATTCTCTATAATAAATAAAATATGTAATCAGAATCAATGAGCTACGATCTTCTAAAACTTCATTCACTAATTCACTAGTGATGTAAGTGTCTGGCATGTATGATGGATGCTTTTTTTGGTGTCTCTATTCACTGGCAGAACTGAAGCTACACCCCTTCCCTAAAGGCAGAACTGACATATTCGTGTTGCAGTTGTCAGTTGGCTGTTGTCAGGATGGGTTTGTCAAAGCCCTTAAATTACAGATGTCTCTACCTCAGGCCAACAGAGCATAAATCAAGAGAACGCGTCTTCACATTCACGCTAATGATCTCACGAGACAGCATGAGATAGATAAAGCTATCTTAATTAACTAGCTTTGTATATATATTTTTGAAACATATATTATTTTTAATACTTAATGTTATTTTTTATATTTCGATATTCCATTAAGTATGTCAACTTTTGATCTCATGCTTGATTTATGCTTTGATTTCAAGTCAGAATTAACATAAAGCATCATAAATCTTGGATTATAATACTTCAAAACATCCATGAAATGCAATACATGTATATTTTTCAAGGGTGCTCTAATCAGTATTTTTGGGGCCATTCGCGGATTGCAAGAAGTACTGGCTGATACTGATTATGGGGTAAATTTGAAAGCTTTCACATTATTATTCAGCATTATTAATAAAAACAATTAATACAATCAGCGATTCTTTTCAACAACGATGCATTAAATTGATCAGAAACTGAAACTGCAGTTATATACAATGTTATTATACATTACATAAAGTATATCCTCACAGAGATATCCCTATAGGGGATCCATACTGATGCTGAAAATACATTTGCTATTACAGGATTTGTATTATTCAAATATGCAAATAGTTTGATCAAATGAATGCAGCCTTGTGGACTTTCACAAACATAAAATGTTGTAATTCAATATTTTTAACAGCAGTGTATGTGCACAATTATATTACAACCAGAAAGAGCCTGCAATGCGTAATAATAGACTGAACTTAATGTTGGTTAATCTGTCTATCTGTCAGTTATTATTTACTGTCATTTTATTTGATATATTTTAACCACCAACTTACAGTATAGCATCTAATCAAAAATCTTAAAAGTTTTCAATATTACAGTTAAATGACATTCTCTTCATTGAATTTGTTGCACATTGTTAATTCACATTTCTTCTGTGTTTGCTTCTTCAGAGCGGTGTTGCTTGTTTGATCATTTAATACTGTAGTGTATTTGGGACAGTAATTTTCCTTTGTAAAACCGCACCATCTTTTTTTGTTTTTTTAATCTGTAAACCTGACAACACTGGACCATGACCATGTTAATGGGATCCAGATCCTTGTATCTTTGCAAAATAAAGAGTTGCTGTAGCCTTGCAATTTTTGGAACAGGGC
>NC_079447.1:41852835-41870335 GCF_903798145.1 Danio aesculapii | reverse complement strand
TATTTAGATTTTTTTAAGCTTTCCACAGATATACTAAAATAATTTCTGCAAAGTAATGAAAGACAAGCTCTGAAATATACAAAATGATCTAATGTTGCGTAATGCTATAGTCAAACATTGAAAAGGAGATTTCAAAACAATAAAAAAAACTAAATTAAATTAAAATTTGCTTCCTTCATGTTTGAATGTGTTTCAAGAAAATAAATACATAATGATTTTCAAACATTTTTAAACTTATTTATAGCAGACACCCACAAAAATGTCATTCACTTTAACAATAATTTATAAAACAAATCTCATCAGGCTTATTTAGAACACAAATAATTTGACTCCATTTGAGACATCAACATACTAATGGTCATTTAACCTTTTTATACTTTGCCACTATACCTATAACCACTAGGTTTTACTCATTTGTTTGCAAGATGTTTTTAATTATTTAAAATATCATCCAATTTAATATAATCACATATTATTAATTAAATATTTTAATAAGCACATATCTGAATCAGACTTTTTTTTACATTATTATGACTTTAATATGATTAATATGATTAATGTGACTTTATATTTAACGAATATTTAGACATTTTATATTCAAAAAAGTATTTTGAAATGTATTTTAAAAGTAGACATCTCATGAACACTTGATGATAATAATTGTGGAACCAACATCACTACTTGCTATACACTTTTATACACATATACACTTATTTAACAACACACTTTACATGCCAATTTGCACAAAACAGCTGCACATATAACGTTGTATATAGTAATAAACATGTACATACACTTGTCAATCTGTATATTTGCACTCACTACTTACTTCTTACTACTTTTTAAAATATATTTATTATCTGTTTTTTGTCCTGTCTCTGTTATCCTGTTGCACTGTAGAAGCTCTGTCACGAAAACAAATTCCTAGTATGTGTGAACATACCTGGCAATAAAGCTCTTTCTGATTCTGATTCTATTACCTGCATTTTTGTTTAATATATTTGATATTAATATATGATATTAATGATCACGGTATAGTTTAGTGGCTTACACTAGTTTTTGCACATAACATTCACTCTGTAAAGTAAGTAACTACAACATGGCTATAGTTGACTTGCATTATATATGAGACTGTGATGAGTTTCAGATTAAAGCTTTTTGTTGTTCTACATTAGTAATGGTCAGACAACACTTACCAAGTTATATTTCCTTCTAAGCGTTCATATAATGTGGGTATGACCAATGGTTAGCTAATTTAGGGGTTACACTTACATTTAAATTACGCAAAACCTTATATAAGTGGCACATTCTTGGAAGCACAGAGAATACTTATTTTGAAAGTTATTGAGAACTAGTTAGATTTTCTCACATACTGCTGGGCGATAGTGCTGGCAAAGAGAAAAATCTTGAATTTTAGTACAGCATGATTTAAGTAATAGCCCTTTTATTAAAAACTTGTAAAGCCATTAAAGAAAGTTATATTCCAAGAGCAGCGCATGTAATGCGGTCAGTGGTTTAAATATAAAGCAAATTCATTAGTTAAACAACCCATGAAAAGACTGAACATATATTCAGAAAATTTATCAAATGAAGACATTCAAATTCAGAAGTCAACTCAAAATGACAGGCAGTAGACGTCTTACAAAAAAAAAAAAAAAAAACAGAACAGCACATCTGACATAACCTTTCAAACATGCGGGAATAAATCTTTACAGCTTTACTGTGCTGCTTTTCTATTGCTGTTGTTTTCATTTTCTGTTTTCTATTGTTTTTACCCATTTTATTTTAATCATTGGCATACTGTCAGTGTGTCTAACTACCATTTGCCAACATTTCTATAAAAAACCATGACTCTTAGTTTTTAAAAACAGATAAAATGATGACATCATTAGACTGAAAAATATTGTAATTTAAACGGTACAAATCTATAAAAACGCATAGATTTTGGTTGGTCTCTTGTACAAAAATGATGTACAAGAACTGAACAAAATGTCCTGCAATTTTACAATAAAATATAGTTACCATTTATCCCATTTTCCTTTAAATAATTATTATTCTTAATAACATATAGAGTGGCTCAGTGGTTAGCAAGAAGGTCACTGGTTCGAGTCCCAGCAAGATCAGCTGGCATTTATGTATGGAGTTTGCATGTTCTCCCCATGTTTTCTTGGGTCTCCTCCGGGTGCTCCGGTTTCCCCCACAGTCCAAAGACCGTGTGTGTGTGTGAATGAGTGTGTATGGATGTTTTCCAGTACTGGGTTATATGCTGACATATGCTGGATAAGTTGGCGGTTCATTCCGCTGTGGCGAGCCCTGATGAATAAAGGGACTAAGCCGAAGGAAATTGAATTAATTAATTTTATATATCAGTTATATACATAAATATGAATTTACAGGTTTGATGAATGTTTACAGTGTTATTTAAGTGTCATGGTGTTTTGTGTTCATGTAATGATGACTCTTATATAAACTATTATGTAGTTTAATTTAGTAGCAGTGTCCACTGTTACTCTTGCAGAAAATACCATTTGCTTTCTCTTTTTTTAAATTGAAAATAAACAGTTTTGTAAATATATTTACATTCAGAATCATTCTGGAGGTCTACTTTCGAAAAGAAATCGTAAAAATAAAAAAAGCCGGGCCTATTCTGACATATTGTGTATGGGTCTATCCTAAAATAACCAATAAAGCAACAATAACATTACTGTAATTCTATTTTGTCATGCCAAACACGTTCGTTCTTTTTAAACTGATGTATAATTATGGCTCACATTGAAACACCACCAGGGGAAATGTGACAGAAAGCATTGCATTCCCTGAATGAAAAGAAACAGGCCACGCACCCATGACAATACCCTGTGTCATCTACACTAAAGCGGAGGAGACGAAATCCTCTCAACAAAAGTGACATATTGAGAGTCCTACACTCGATCTCCTTGTATACAGTGAAAGATCCAGTTAACATAGCTTATCAGTCTCAAGGGGGTGGTGGGGGAAATAAGACAAGGAGTTCCTGTAATCTTGCCACCAACTTGACAAACAGCATTACAAGACATACAGAGAAGCAGCCTCTCTGAGGGGGATCTAGTCGGAAAAGCTGTCGGTATAATGCGCTTCTCTGTGTTTCAGCCCCAATAATCTGATTCCAGATACATAAGACTGTCATCTTCAGGGAACAAGGGAGTGGAAAAAAAGTCGGAAAGTTCGCCGGCTTTGTGCGCATTTCATTATCTTCCCTCTTCTGAGCAGGCAAGGCTTATTAGCAAGCTTTGAACTCACACTTACAATAATGTGCCATCAACAGTTTTATAAGCTAATTAGAAAAACAGTTTAATTAATGACTGACTGGCAATAAAATGGCAATCAGGAGAAAAAAAAAAAGGAAACGAGGGTGCTAAGCTTCCACTACCACCAATTAAGGGCTAATTACAAACAAATTATATATGTGTTTTGCTGTGGGCTTTAATTCAGAAAAAAATGGCTTTAATTAAAAGAGAAAACATGCTAATTAATTAAACAGCACAAAAAAATCTACATTGAAAAGTATGCTTTGTCTATCAAGTAATTAATGAAATACAATAATCCAAATGAGATTCCCCAGCATTTGATAAAAGCTTAGGACCCATTTCAAAACCCATTTTCAAAATTAATGGGCAAAAATTTAATGCGAGTCATCTGCAGATATAATAAAAGTTCATTCTGTGATAAATTGCTAATGCTGAAAGAAAATGGAACAAAGAGGAGAGTTTTTCTTAGTGGTTTTCTTGTTGCCAGAGGCGGCCGCACAGGAGGAACAGACAGTCCTGTGTTTCTGAGGAGATTGCCTGTTAAAAAAGGAGGAAAGGGCTAAAAATACCTAATCGTACTCCTTCTAAATCATAAAGACACATAAAGATGATTAATAATCAGACCAAGGACAGTTAATAAGTAGACGTATATTAGGCTTAACACAATATTCTTTAGCAAAAGTCAACTAACTAACTTGCTTCAAGCTGTCGCACTAGTACATTTTAATTGGACTGGTGTCTACCAATGAGTTTGACCTGCAATAATGGCACTTCAAACACTATGCGACCCCTGTAAAGACCAAACAAGGCAAACTTTGTCATTATAGATCAGTCTGTTCGTAGCTACTAAAACATGCTGGTTTTCAAATGCACATTACAGGACAAAACCCCAGCTGATTGGTCACAGATGAAGGTTTATAAAGGAAATGGCAATGCAACACATTTAATAGGTGAACGGATCAAAATAAGGCCAATGCTAATGCTTAAAAGGGTCCTATTATGCTTTTTCACCTTTTGAATGTTAGTCAGCGTGTAGTGAGTATGTTTGATCTCAAAAAAGGTCTACAAAGTATGAAAGTACAACGAATCTCAAAGTATACTTCAAAAAAAGTATTTTCAAGGACTACGATGAACGGCTTATTTAGACTACAAGCGTTGTTTCCTTGGTTTATGATGTCATAAAGCAGCCCAAATCCCACCTATGGAAATTCGAGTGATTGGGATGGGAAGCGGCAATATCACAGCAGATGTTGCCACTCTGATTTGTCTTGCAATATCTGCACATGCCAAGGTTCAGCAAAATATTCTTGACCAATATTCTTGGCTTAAATTGATTATATTGAGGAATATTTTGATATTAAGATTCTCAAATACGTGTAAGAACATCTATGTCTTGTTTTAATAGACTTAATAATGACCATATTAGTGGATATATGATGGCTGATGGGCAGAGCCATTTTAAGCAGTTTAATGGTCACTAAATGGTTCTGTTTGCTTATTTTTTCCATTCTGTGCCAATCCGAGCCAGTTAGCACAGACTCTATTTCATTTGTTTCCATTGTAGTGCTGATAACAGATTTCTCTGGAATGTAGTTCAAATGCGGCAGTTGTTGCCTCGGTAGCGCAAGTGTAATGTAAACAGCGATATGGATCATGATCATATCTTTAAATAGGTCTCCTATTTTTCTGATATTTACTTCATTGAATAAAATACATTAAGAAATAAATAAATAATTTGCTTCTTAGCCAGCTGTGGAAAAAACAGTCAGACAAAATGTCATGTGCACACATGCTCTACCAGACCAGCCAGCCTAATCTCATGAGGAAACGTAACTATTTTATGTTTTGTCAGCTTAAAGGATAATTTGTATGAATTCGTATTCATTCAGTCGTATGAAAACGTACGATATTAAAAAGGAGGCATGACACTTAACCCTACCCCTAAACCCAACCGTCATTGGGGGATGAGCAAATCGTACGAATGAGATTGTACGAATTCATACAGATTAGCCACTAAATCAAAAAGTTACGAATGGCAATGAGATCATGTTGGACCACCATGGTTCAGCACGGTCGTCTTACCATGCCTAGAATTCCATGCCAAGTGTGTAATCATGCCATACCAGGCTCAGATAGAAAAAATATGCCTGACAATATGATTTGGTATATAAACTATTACACTGAATGACAAGTCAGTGGATATCTTCAGTGAATCATGGTTAAAAGAGTATTATGTGTAAACAGAACACATTCTAATGTACCCTTTTCATATTTGACATGTATACAGTATGTAGCTACACTAGCACAAATAAAAATGCAAGAATAACTTATCCCTACAATCAAAAATAGGCTCAGAGAGAAATACAACTGAAACAGTACCTGACGAAACTGTTCAACATGATAGTGGAAAAGTGACTTTAGTCTATGGAAAGATTAGAGCTACTAGATTTAAAACACAGAAACTCATCAACCTATCCTAAAATTAAATAAAATACACACACAGTGAATACACATCATCAGATTATATGTAAAAATAATTATAACTGCCATCTCCATAAATATCTATAGATATTCAGTTTTTGCTAGTACATATATGTATCCAAATGTCTGCAACCCAAAACAAAGATAATGTATTTGAAAACACTGGTAAGTTTTGATCTTCGACGCACTGGTATTTCTGACTCTTTGCCAGCCTCTATAAAACAGAAGGAACGTGCTATTTGGGCAAAGGATGTGGCAGCACTGAAAAAACATCCATCTGTTCACCAATGACAACATAGAAAGGTATTGTAAAAATGCAATTTTTTTTAAATAATGTGTTTTTCGAACCACCAAGGACAAGAGCATTTTAAATACACCCCCAAACAGAATTAAGACATTGTAAAAAAGCATAATAAGACTCCTTTAATCTTGCCTATGATGCAAAAGAAATGTGAGCATATAACTGAAAAGACTATGTTTTTACACACCCTCCAACAACTCCTTTTTTAAGCTCTGTCTTTTAATCATTTTCATATTGTCTGACTCCTGGAGAAGTTGAAATGGACGCAGGATCCCCCACCGCTCTAGACAAGGAAGTGTACGTTTTGAAGTGGTAATGCGAAGCTAATATTTGTGATCTGGGCAAAGGAAAAACTGTAGGAAATAATAAAGTGTGACGGTCCTTTGTTTTGTCTTGCTCAGTTCGTCTTTACCACTGAGACTCAAGCCGCGGCTCTTGATTTTAAGTGTGCTAAACGAAACCCCTTAAAAATAAGCTGAAGCAGGTAATTTCATTCTCTACAGTAGAAGGAATGATGCAAACAATACTTTAAAACAGTCAAATGTTTGATATGTAAACTAAACTGCATTATATTCAAGAGTCTGCAAGGTTCAAAATATATTTTATGAAAATAACATATCAAAATTTGAGTGAATAATGTTACAGAAAACAAAAATGTCATTCAGTGTAATGATTCTTTGATGCTTCCATTACATATTTAAATAAATATACGAAATGCAGTTAAAAATATAAAATACATATATTTGCTTCATGCAATGTTCAAAGGGTTCATGAAAAGGTCACAATGTCTCTTCTTAGTATTTAATTATTAGTAAGGTACTTTTTTGTCTTGATTATACAGTTTGTATATTCATTCAGTCCATAAAAGTCATTCAGTCCATGAAACAGAAAATCAAAATTGTAATATGTAATATTTGTATATCTGTATTATATTTAAGACCATATGGTGCTGTAGAAATTACATTATCATTCTCGAATATCAATTAAATGCACTTTTTCATGGTATGGTAACCTAAGCTATAAAAACAGGCCATTCAGTGGGGGAAAATTATATTTGTATATGTATTTATTACATGTATGTATGTATTTATTAATTTAATTAGCTGTTAATAATTGTGTTTTTTACAGTCAATTATTACACTGTTTGATAAAATATGAATTACAGTATCAATGCATAGACACCATAATTAAAATATGTATATTTAAAATCTATTTTGGCCCAAAAATATAAATATCTATGGATAAAAATAATAAATATGAGATTTATTGCAATGCTAGATTTTGGTATACTCAATTAATACTCACAACCAAAGATGTATATACCTTTACTGTAGGATAGTGTATCATTGACATGACCTTTTGAAAGATTCATTCATTCATTTTCCGTTGGATTAGTCCCTTTATTCATCTGGGGTCGCCACAGTGGAATGACCCGCCAACTTATCCAGCATATGTTTTACACAGCGGATGCTCCTCCAGCTTGTCATGGATTGGTCAGGCTCTCACGACCCCCACTCACGAAGATCACCATCACCTGACTTCTAATGAGCACACAGCTGCATCACATTCACGAGCACCAGATAAAAGCACAGCACTCCAGTCGCTCATTGTCCGGGCTCGTCTCGACGAAAGCGGACAACTGAGCGACCACTCAGCGTAGTCATCCTCAGCTAAACAAACGATTTACTTACCTGTTCTCTTTGTATTCCTCCTAGTCTTCCTGGTCCTCCCGAATCGTCCTGTCTTCCAGTCCTTCCAAGTCTGTGTCATCCTCTGTCAGCTGTATCTGGTGTGTGCTGTCCATCCTCGTGTATTCCTGTTACCCAGCCACGGAGGAAAAGACCCCAACATCATTCCTGATCCTCCTGGCTATCCTTCATGTGCTCCTTGTTGTCATTCAATAAACACCCTAACGTTTCCTTACCTCTGTCTCCTGTCCGCTTCATAACAGAAGCCCGGACCCATAACGACGACAACATGAGCACCCTCGATCACTTTCAAGAGCTGGTGGACCAGTTGAAGCGGATTCTACAGCCACCAGCTCCACTTTCCAACGCACCACCAGCACCGAGCACTTCCGCCTCCACAGTTTCTTCTTCGGCCCTTCCTTCCAGTCCCATGGCCCGACCAGCGCCCTACTCAGGCGGAGCGGGGGAGTGCAATGGTTTTCTGTTACAATGTTCCCTCATATTCGAAATGCAACCTTCTCTATATCCCACAGATAAGTCAAAGATCGCCTACATCGTATCACTACTCTCTGGACCTGCACTTAAATGGGCTGAGACGATCTGGAACCAAGCCGGGCCGGTCATGAATTCCATCACTACCTTCACGGAGTATTTCAAAGAGGTGTTTGGACGTTCTGATGGGGAAGTAGCCGCTGGAGAGCAGCTGTATCATCTAAAGCAAGGTACTCTATCTACACAGGAATATGCTCTCCGGTTTCGCACTCTAGCAGCTGCAAGTGGATGGAATGAGAGATCGTTGTTGACCACGTACCGGCTCGGCTTGGAACCCACTCTCCGAATCCAGCTGGCCACATTAGATGATACAATGGGTCTGGAGAGATTCATCCAACATTCTCTCCGATGTTCCGATCGTCTCCGTTCCTATCAACAGGACACCATCACCCCCTCGTCTGCACTCCTCCAATCGCCTGAGTCAACAGCCTCTCCAGAACCAGAACCCATGATAATAGAGTCTGGAAGACTGACATCAGCGGAACGACAGAGGAGGCTGACCCGGGGTCTGTGTCTATACTGCGGTGTCAGTGGACACACCCGTATGGAGTGTCCCCTTCGTCCCATTCGGACTTCAGTGAGTGTATTCAGTACGAATATTGAACAATGTAAACCACTTACTACCACCGTACAAATAACTACTGCCTCTATTTCTCTCCTTGTCACAGCCCTCATCGACTCCGGGTCAGCAGGGAACTTCATCTCCCAATCCCTCTGTCGTCAACTCCACCTCCGTACTGAGGCGTCCTCGCATATATACCAGATACAACCGATAACCCAGTGCACTCGATCTTCGACCCGTATCCATCGACAATGCGAAGACATCCTTCTTCAAGTGGGGCTGTTACATCAAGAGAGGATTCAATTTCTGGTTCTGGAGGGTGCAAATATGGACATCATTCTAGGGCGCCCGTGGCTGGTGAAGCACGATCCCATCATCTCTTGGGGCACAGGAGAGATAAAGAAATGGGGATCTGGATGTACACCTACCTGTTTTCCAAATCTCCCTCTTCAAGGTCGGAACCCCATTTCTTTGTTTGCAACATCGGTCGAGAGCCCTCCTGAGAAGCAGTCTATCCACATTCCTAAGGAGTACAGCTCCTTTCATGATGTCTTCTGCCCCAAGAGAGCTTCCCAGCTACCGCCGCATCGGCCATGGGACTGCGCGATCGACCTAGTTCCAGATGCCCAGTTGCCAAGAGGTAGGATCTACCCGCTCTCGCTTCCAGAGAATCAGGCAATGGAAGATTACATAAGGGAGGCTCTGAGTCAGGGGTACATACGTCACTCAAAATCACCAGCCGCCTCAAGCTTCTTCTTTGTGGCCAAGAAGGACGGAGGGCTGCGTCCATGCATCGACTACAGGGTCCTAAATAACGGTACAGTAAAATACCGATATCCCCTTCCTCTGGTACCAGCCGCTTTGGAACAGCTCCGAGAAGCTAAAGTCTTCACTAAATTGGACCTCCGCAGCGCGTATAATCTGATAAGAATACGTGAGGGGGACCAATGGAAGACAGCATTCGTGACCCCTACTGGCCACTATGAATATGAGGTCATGCCTTACGGTCTGGTCAACGCCCCCTCCGTATTCCAAAACTTCATTCATGAAGTCCTCCGGGAGTTTCTTCACCACTTTGTAATAGTGTACATAGATGACATCCTCATTTACTCCCGGAGTGAGGCCGAACATCGCCAACACGTTGCGGAGGTCCTACACACATTGAGAGAACATCACCTCTACCTCAAAGCGGAGAAATGCTCATTCCACCAGAAGTCGATTCATTTCTTGGGATACATCATTGATCAAACCGGTATACGTATGGATGGGAAGAAAATTGAGGCTGTTCTATCCTGGTCAGAACCCACTTCCATTAAGGAGCTCCAGAGGTTTCTTGGGTTTGCTAACTTTTATAGACGGTTTATCAAGGACTACAGCAGGATTACATCACCTCTCACTAATCTCCTCAAGGGTAAACCCAAAGGACTGGAGTGGACCAAAGAAGCAGCCGCAGCCTTCCGCCTTCTTAAGAAGGAGTTCACAAGGGCCCCACTCCTGACTCATCCTGACCCAAATCTTCCTTTCGTGGTGGAAGTGGACGCATCCACCACCGGCGTCGGGGCAGTATTATCTCAACATCATGACACACCGCCCCGACTGCATCCCTGTGCCTATTTCTCTCGGAAGTTGAGCCCGGCGGAGCAGAATTACAGCATAGGAGACAGGGAGCTGCTAGCAATCAAGCTAGCCTTGGAGGAGTGGCGTCACTGGTTGGAGGGAGCCAAACATCCGTTCCAGGTGATCACAGATCACAAAAACCTCCAATATATCAAAGAGGCCAAGAGACTATGTCCACGTCAAGCCAGATGGTCACTTTTCTTCTCACGTTTTGATTTCTCCATTTCCTATCGTCCAGGACCCAAGAATCTAAGAGCAGACGCTCTCTCTCGTTACACGAGCATCACGATCATGAAGAACTCCCAACGAAGATTCTTCCCGAACACATCTCCATTTGTCCGATCACCTGGAACGCTCCTCCAGTCGTTGCCACTCCGGAAGCCCCTGCTCCGCCGGGATGCCCTCCTCATCGGCAGTTCATACCACCTGAACACCGGGTAGATCTGATCCACTCCTTACATACCTCGCTAGGCACTGGACATCCGGGGATCAACAATACTCTCTCGCTAGTATCCCAACGATTCTGGTGGCCAAACATGGCAAGGGATGTGAGGCAATATGTTCAGGGCTGTAAGGACTGTGCCCAATCCAAGAGCCCACGTCATCTACCCGCTGGAAAGCTCCATCCCTTGCCGATTCCGAACCGTCCCTGGTCACACCTAGGAGTGGACTTTATCACTGATCTCCCTTCGTCAGAAGGTAATACCTGTATTCTAGTCATAGTAGATAGATTCTCAAAGTTTGTCAAACTAATCCCTCTGAAAGGTCTTCCCACAGCCTTTGAAACAGCCGACAATATCTTTAATCAAGTCTTCAGGTCATTTGGTATTCCAGAAGATATTGTGTCGGACAGAGGTCCACAGTTCATCTCACGTCTATGGAAAGCCTTCTTCAAGCTCCTAGGTGTGGCCGTCAGCCTCTCTTCTGGATATCATCCCCAAACCAACGGGCAGACAGAGAGGAAGATTCAGGAGGTGGGACGGTTCCTGAGGACCTTCTGCAGTGGTCACCAGAGCTCCTGGAGCCAGTATTTGGGCTGGGCAGAATATGCCCAAAATTCACTGCGGCAACCCTCCACCGGACTCACGCCATTCCAGTGCGTCCTGGGCTTCCAACCACCGCTCTTTCCCTGGGATGGCGAACCATCTGATGTCCCCGCAGTGGATCACTGGTTCCGGGAGAGCGAGAGAGTCTGGGACGAGGCTCATCAACATCTGCAGAGGGCAGTCCGTCGAAGCAAGGTAACCGCCGATAGAAGAAGGTCTGAAGAACCCAGATACACACCCGGACAAAAGGTGTGGCTATCCACCCGGGACATACGCATGCGACTGCCCTCTCGCAAGTTAAGTCCCCGATTTGTTGGTCCCTTCACCATCGTGGAACAGGTTAACCCCGTCACCTACAAACTACAATTACCCTCTCACTACCGTATTCACCCTACATTCCACGTATCACTCCTGAAACCCTATCACGATCCTGTTCTTCCCTCCACAGAGCCTGACCACGAAGAGGAACCCCCTCCTCCACTGCTCCTAGAAGAAGGAGCCGTCTACGCAGTGAAGGAGATCTTGCGTTCCCGACGTCGTGGTGGCCAGTTGGAGTACCTGGTGGACTGGGAAGGGTACGGCCCCGAAGAAAGGACATGGGTTCCCAGAGCTGATATTCTCGATCCTAGTCTCATGGTGGAGTTTCATGAGAGCCACCCTGAGTTCCCAGCGCCTAGAGGCAGAGGGAGACCACCACGGCGTCGGAGGTGTCGGCCCTCAGGAGCGGGCCCTGGGGAGGGGGGTACTGTCATGGATTGGTCAGGCTCTCACGACCCCCACTCACGAAGATCACCATCACCTGACTTCTAATGAGCACACAGCTGCATCACATTCACGAGCACCAGATAAAAGCACAGCACTCCAGTCGCTCATTGTCCGGGCTCGTCTCGACGAAAGCGGACAACTGAGCGACCACTCAGCGTAGTCATCCTCAGCTAAACAAACGATTTACTTACCTGTTCTCTTTGTATTCCTCCTAGTCTTCCTGGTCCTCCCGAATCGTCCTGTCTTCCAGTCCTTCCAAGTCTGTGTCATCCTCTGTCAGCTGTATCTGGTGTGTGCTGTCCATCCTCGTGTATTCCTGTTACCCAGCCACGGAGGAAAAGACCCCAACATCATTCCTGATCCTCCTGGCTATCCTTCATGTGCTCCTTGTTGTCATTCAATAAACACCCTAACGTTTCCTTACCTCTGTCTCCTGTCCGCTTCATAACACAGCTGCAACCCAACACACATACACTACAGCCAATTTTGTTCATTTAATTCACCTATACCGCATGTCTTTGGCTGCGGGGCAAAACGGAGCACCCCGAGGAAACCCATGCAAACACGGAGAGAACATGCAAACTCCACACAGAAATGCCAATTGAACCACCTTCTTGCTGTGAAGCTACAGTGCTAACCACTGAGCCACCATGCCACCTCTTTTAAAAGATTAAAATGGCAAAATAAAGAGCTTAATATTTTCTTGAAGCCAAAATAGTCAATTAGTTTTTTTAAAAGGCATTTTGAACTGTAACCTGTATCTTTTTTTTTTTTTTTTTTAGGATATGCTGTGAAGAATTCGACAATACTGTATTTAATTCTGATCAATTAAAAAAAAAAAAGCCTTTACCTTTCACACAAATGAATAAAAACACTGTCAATCAAAAACAAAAGAAGAACAGTTAAACCTTCAGAGCATTTGAATGCACTTTCATGAAAGGAAAATCTCAAAGAAACCTTTACTATCCGCATTTGTGTTTAAACACTTAGACGAAGATGAAAGGCCACATATCACACACTTTTTAGGATAACTTGAAAGAAGGTTTTAACAAATTGCTTTAATTTGCAGATTAAAGGAAACGGGGGGAAAATCATGTGATTAAAAACGGAACCAATAATTCCTCTACATTGAAATGTTCCCAAAATAGGAGATTTACACAAATAAAGCATAAAAATAATTTGAGGTAGGAAAAAAAGAATAAATGACCAGTCAAATACTTCTGGCCCAGATATAATTTGAGGACAAAAACAAGAGGCTCAAAACAATAATCGCAAGACCTTTAGTATATAACTCTCTCATTCACTTCTAAACACTTTAATTTAACGCCATATTAGCATGTAAACATATTACAGAACCTATGGCATTTCATATATCAGTAGACACAAATATTATTAGAGCCTTGAAATTGAGGCTTACCACAGTTGGGATTATTGACTGTTTAGTTGTTCATTGCATTATTTCAAACAGCTGTGTCCGCATGAACATTTATCCTGGGCAGAGCTCTCTGCGGCCGCACGGAGCGCTGTGATAATCAACACTAGCCGGATTACAAATTAGCCCATAAAATGCTTCACTAATACCCAAATTGCCCCCAAGGACCATTGTAATAGGACGACATTTATCTAGAGTTTGCATTTAGGTCACTTGGAAGTGTTGCATGATAGTACATTGTGATTATTCATTCATTCATTCATTCATTTTTTTTCAGCTTAGTCCCTTTATTAATCTGGTGTCGCCACAGCTGAATGAACCGCCAACTTATCCAGTATATGTTTTTACACAGCGGATGCCCTTCCAGCCGCAACCCATTACTGGGAAACATCCATACACACTCATTCACACACACACTCATACACTTTGGTCAATTTTAGCATACCCAATTCACCTGTACCGCATGTCTTTGGGCTTGTAGGGGAAACCGGAGCACCCGGAGGAAACCCACGCAAACACGGGAGAACATGCAAACTCCACACAGAAATGCCAACTGGCCCAGCTGAGGCTTAAACCAGCTACGTTCTTGCTGTGAGGCAAACGTGCTACGCACTGCACCACCGCATCGCCCCCATTGTGATTATGTTTTTAAAATAAAACAGAAGATTATACTGAAAGTTTAAAGCTGTGACCTTTATTAGCACGTTGAGCTCTGATGTTCAAATTGGACGTGTAGGTTTCAAGTTTACATTGCAACATTTTCACATTTTGTTCTTCCCTTTCTCTTCTTGTCTTGCTCATTTCTTAATATGTTCTAAAAGAAAGTGATAAAAAGCCAAACAATGAATGAACTAAAGCAGGGGTGCCCGAACCTTTCTCTTATGAAGGGCCAAAAACCAAACTAGATTAAGGCTAGTGGGCTGAAGGTAAAATAGCTGCCATGGGTACCTCATTATTTAATAATATTAATTTCGCTTTGTATTAACTAATGCAGTAATCTTTTTTTTTTATGATTTCATATTGAACTTATTACAGTAAAAACGCTCATTTATAACAGAATGGGTTACGCTAGTCAAGCTGCACCTGATTATTGATTTGCTCGCAGATGTCTTATGCATTGTCCTCTATCTGTGGAGTGTGAATATGGAGTGACCATATTTACCTTTTTACAAAGTATTTATTTATGTATTTACAATTAATATTTAAATGAAACATTTAATTTCAGTTGGCTTTTTTGTAGCTCAGCAATAAAACAAACAAACATGTTTATTTTAAACTAGAAATGACAATCTCTGTTAAAATCATTCGCCCCAACCCTGCCCATCATTCATACTCCTTTCTCAGATGGGATGGTAGGCCAAGTCAAAGGTTACAATGGGCCAAATTTGGACCGCGTGCCCTAGTTTGGGCATCGCTGAACTAAAGTTAGTGTTCAGTTACTGTAGGTGGTTTTTAAGGAAATGTCTAATGTTACAAAAATGTCTTAAGCACAATGGATTGAAAGATTTTTGAGAAGAGTAAAGCATTTCCTGATTACAAAATCAGTGATCATCAGTAATCAACATTGTGAACACAAGGCTTTTTGATTGTTGTTTTTTGTAGTTCATTTAAATATTGTTTTAAGTTTGAACTTGTATTTTCATTGGTATGGCCTTTAACATCTGGCTAAGGGACCACCAATGAAAACTAGTTTTTGGGCTAATTTGGGTACATTTACATTCTTGGAGAGCATTGATTAATGGACACTGACCCTTGTTGTGAAATAAATAAACAAATAAAAATAAATAAATATTAAAATGATGTACAAAGAATAATTTGACCATGAAGAATGAAATAACTTTGCTTCGTCACAGGAATAAATTGCATTTTAAAATATATTCAATAACTTTAATTGTAACAGTATGTTACAATATTACAGCACAGTTTTACTGTATTTAGACAATGATAGCAGAGGTATCAAAAAGTGTCCAATTGGTGTTTCGGGCTTCCAAATAACATAATTTGGCAAAAATTGCTTATTGCAAAAATAAACGTATGTGATTTTATACACATACTATATGAAAGTCTAATTTAATGTTTTAAAATAAAAAAATGATCTTCATTCATTGTAAAATATATACCATATATAACTGGGAAAAGAAAGTAATTATACTGACCTGTAAATATAAATATATAAAAGAATAAGTGATTATAATAAAGTTTATTATATTGTAGTTGATTAAATACTACTTGCTAACATATGGCTGAACCTTATAGTGGTTTGAAGATGGTTTGAAATTAAAACAAATTAGTTTTTATTAAACTAAATAAGAGCATTTTAATGCCATCAAACGATTATCATTTTAAAATATGCCTGAAAAGATTATTTGGCATATAAACTATTACAGTGAATATCTTCAATAAATCATGGTTAAAGTATTATGAACACATTTGAATGTACCCTTTTTATATTTGACATGTATACAGTATGTACTTACACTAGCACACATGAATATGCAAGAATAATTTATCCCTAAAATCAAAAATAGTGTAACTTAAATTTTAAAAAATCTAAATCGTCTCCTACCACTGCGCGACTGGAAATAATGTTACCATTTAAATTACCAATAAACCTAAGACTAAAAAACCCGCGCAAATATCATCTGAGAGATGTCCGGCAGATGACAAATGCACATTACCTGGTGAAAACTGTAATGTACAGCATTTAGCAGAGAACAAATAAAGCAGCTAACAGTGGCATTACTGCACAGCGAGTGCCAGTGTTCTGTCAGAGGCAAACCTCATCTGTCTGGCTGAGCGAGAGATTCGAGGATGCTAAGTCTGCTCAAATCCACTGATGCTCTAAGAAGCTTTCAGTGACAAACACGGTCCTGGTGAGTCAATCAAAGAGGAAAGCCATGCAGTTTGTGTTTGTGTTTTTACCTGCAAACATTTAATGCAGGCTGCTACAGTTACTGTTCCCAAACCTGTGTTATTTGATAAGAGACACAAACCCTTAAGGCGAGACTAAAAATAGTAGTAATAATTACTACATCCCCAGTTGATTTATTACATTTAGAAAAATGTCTTTTCAAATACGCAATTGAGGCACTGTTTAATTAAATATACACTGATTTGCATGTTTTTCCAGCATAAAAAAACTGAACATTGAATGAAGGTTTATATATATATATATATATATATATATATATATATATATATATATATATATATATATATATATATATATATACATATATATATACATATATATATATATATATATATATATATACATATATATATATATATATATATATACATATATATATACATATATATATATATATATATATATATATATACATATATATATACATATATATATATATACATATATATATACATATATATATATACATATATATATATATACATATATATATATATATATATATATATATATATATATATATATATATATATATATATATATATATATATATATATATATATATATATATATATATATATATATATATATATATATATATATATATATGCAGTCCAAGTTATATATGCAGTTGAAAGCAAAATGATTAGCCTTCCTGTGAAATTTTATTATTATTTTTATTTATTTTTTAATAAATTTATTTATTTGTCAAATATTTCCGAAGCATTATTTATTTTAGTTAGGCTGGAATAAAAAAAGATCGTAATTTTATGGTAAACTACTGTATTTTACTAATTTATAGTATTATACATAAGTTTACACATATACACATCATAT